>NW_022196589.1:0-185000 GCF_008641045.1 Pistacia vera | reverse complement strand
TATCCTCCATTTGCATCCTAAATCAAAATAAATAATAATGAGTACATTTAGGCAACAAATACGTATAAAGACTAAACATTAAGGGGGTAATATGCATTTTGCATTCTCATCAATTCCCCCACACTTAGCTTTTGCACGTCCTCGGGCAAACTAATTCAAACAAACGCTACACCTCAAGTCATATCAAACACCATCATCTCAAGTCATATCAAGAACATCAGCATGATGCATAAGCAACAATATTTAATCCATGCATATTCATACCTAACTTAGGAAGCGCAAAAATAAAATAAAACAGAGTTAATGACATTCATCTATTTTCATCATCTTCCACAATTACTCTTAATCAGTCAATGCAAACAAGGAAACTAATCACAACCAATTCATGTCACACTCCCCTCTCCAACTTTTTCCTCAATTGTTTCTCTTTACTACTACAAATTGGGTACAAAACTAAGGATTTTTTTTATTTTTATTTTTTTTTTTGGTTTTAAAAAAGAATGAGTGCATTTCAGGCTCCATCTCATTTCATGGTTGTGTTTATGAGTGATGTCGTTTTACGCTCCATCTCGACTCACCACATACCTTTCTTTTCGTTTTCCTATTTCTTAAACCCAAATTTGACTAGCTTAAGAAACAATTTTTTTTTTTCTTTAAGGGTTGTTATACATTCCTCAACATGCTTCTTCGCCAAGTCCACACAACTTCTCAAGACATATTGTTTCAAACTCTAAAGATTCAAATATGATTAACTCTATTTTTGAAATATGGCTAACATCCTAAGTCAAGGAACATGCTCAACAACAAAGTCAGTTACTATTCATACATCCCTGGACGTTCAAAGACATGACTTAAAGCATAAACCTTCCTAAAAACAAAAAACTATTTGTTTTTTTTTTTTTTTTGATTAAAACACCACCTAAATCCCCTCCCCCACACTTAAACTGACATTGTCCCCAATGTAAGTGATGCAAGAAAAGCAAAAATAACCTAATTTAAAATGCAAGAATAAGAAAACAACCTTCTTGGGTTGCCTCCCAAGCAACGCCTTTGTTTATTGTCGTTGACTCGACTCAAGGCTGTCTTCTAATCTGATAAGTCGGATCCTCAGGTCCACCTGCCCCACATTTTCTTCTTGGAGACCTTCATAGAAGTCTTAAGTCTATGGCCATTCACCTTGAACACTTTCGAATTTGCTAAACTTTGAATTTCAACTGCACCATGAGGAAAATATTAGTAACACAAAGGTCCAATCCAACGAGAACACAACTTACCTGGAAACAAACGAAGTCGTGAATTGTATAAGGACTTTTTTGACCAACTTTAAACTCTTTCTAGAGATCGTCCTATCATGAAAAGCCTTCGTCTTTTCCTTGTAACCTTGCATTCTCATAGGCATCATTGCTAATTTTCTCTAACTCTTGTAGTTGCAACTTCCTGTGTTCTCCACTTTCATCCACTTCATGTTAAACTCTTGATTGCCCAATAAGTCTTGTGTTCTAACTCAACTAGAAAGGATGCTTTTCCCAAACACGAACCGAAAAGGTACACACCATGGGCGTCTTATATGCAGTCCTATACGCCCACAGGCATAATCCAAACGCAAACTCCAGTCTTTTCTACTTGGATTGACCGTCTTCTCAATGATGGACTTGATCTCTCGATTTGACACTTTCGGTTGTCCACTAGTTTGCGGATGAAGGCAGTAGACACCTTGTGGGTCACATGATACTTTTTCAGCAAAGCCTCCACAGTTCGATTGCAAAAGTGAGTGCCTCGATCACTTATTAGAGCTCTTGGAATTCCAAACCTGCAGGAATGTTAACTTGATAAACTCGGTAACAACTTTAGAATCATCAGTCCTAGTGGCTTTAGGTTCCACCCATTCGAGACATAATTACAGCAAGTAAAATATAAACATAACCAAAAGATACAGGAAACGGTCCCATGAAATCGATGCCCCAAACATCAAAAATTTCACAAAATTAGAGGGTTTGTGGCATCTCTTCTTTTGGGATATATTACCTGTCCTTTGACAATTATCGCATGACTTACAAAAGAGTATGAATCTCGAAATAAGATGGCCAAAAGAAACCATATTCTAGCACTTTTCCTCGCTGTCCTCTTAGCTCCAAAGTGACCTCCACATGCATAGAATGACAAAGTGAGAAGGAAATAATTTCATTTTCATGACCGCACCTTCTTATTACTTGATCTGCACAATGCTTCCATAAGTAGGGGTCATCCCACACATAATTGGCATCACTCTTCATCTATCTCTTTAGCCCTAGACAAACCAGGAGGAAAAATGTTAGAACCAAATAATTTACAAGGTTTGCATACCAAGGTATGTCACACTCTGTGAGAACAAGTGCTCGTCAGGGAACGTTTCTTGCAAATGAAGTTCATCCTCCACGTGACACTAGACGACCAAATGATCTGCCACACGATTTTTCTGTCCCTCTTTTATTTTTGATCTCCAAATCGAATTCACTCAAGAGAAGTACCACCTTTCAATCTCGGTTTTGCCTCTTTCTTCGTCATCAAATACCGCAAAGCTGCATGATCAGAAAAAAAAAAAAAATTTTGTACCAAGCAAATAAGACAAAACTTTTCTAAAGCAAAAAAAAACACTAAAAGTTCTTTCTCAATGGTGGAATATTTCTCTGGGCATCATTCAAAATCCTGGAAGCTAATAATGGCATGAGATGCTTTTCAATCTTTGACCCAAACAGTGCCTACTACATAATCACTTGCGTCGCACATTATCTCGAAAGGAATGTTCCAGTCAAGGGCTAGATAATTGGGGTAAAGTCAACAGTTCCTTCAGCTTGTCAAACACCACTTTACATGCCTCATTGAGCTCAAAACCACATCCTTTTGCAAACACTTACATAGGGTAATGCTATTTTGGAGAAGTCCTTGATAATCTTCGATAAAAACCTGCATGTCCAGAAGAACGAACTTCCCGCACACCATGGTTAAGGTAAAGATTGAATAATGTCAACTTTGGCTTTATCTACTCCATGCCCCTAGATGAAACATATGACCCAAAACTAGACCTTGATCTACTAAAATGACATTTTTTAGAATTTGACACAGGTTAGTTTCTATGCATCTTGAAGAACAAGTGTAAGGTTATGCAAACAATTACAAAAGAGTTTCCATAAACTGTGAAATCGTCCATAAAACTTCTATGATAGCTCAACATAATCTGAAAATTGCTAACCATACACCTCTAGAAAGTGGTTGCGTTGCAAAGACCAAAAGGCATGCGGCGATATGCAAAAGTTCCGAATGGGCATGTAAAGTCATCTTCTCTTGATCCTCCGGAGCAATCGCAATCTAAAAATAACCTATTTGGATGAAATGCCTATAAAATCCTGCATGGCCTAGGAAGGATCTAATTTGTTTGACCGACGAAGGCGGTGGTAGTTGAGAAATCAACTCTACCTTTGCCTTATCCACTGCTATCCCCTCCTTGGAAACTACATGACCTAAGACAATTCCCTCTTGAACCATGAAATGGCTCTTTTCCCAACTAAGAACAAGATTTGTCTCTTTACAACATTTCAACACCAACTCAAGTTTTTTGAGACAATCATCAAAAGATGCACCAAACACAGAAAAATCATCCATGAAGACTTCAAGGAATTGACCCATCATGTCAGAAAATATTGATAACATGCACCTTTTAAACGTTGCCGATGCATTGCATAACCTGAAGGGCATGCAACGAAAGGCAACGCACCAAAAGGACATATGAACGTGGTCTTTTCCTAGTCTTCAGGGGCAATTGGTACTTGGTTATATCCAAAATAGCCATCCAGAAAACAATAGAAAGCTTGCCCTGTAAGTTTTTCTAGGATTTGGTCAATAAATGAGAGCGAGAAATGATCTTTCCTAGTGGCTAGGTTGAGCTTCCTATAGTCAATGCAAATTCTCCATCCTGTGGGAGTACGGGTAGGAATTCGCTCACCTTTTTCATTTTCAACAACGGTGAGGCCACTCTTCTTAGGTACAACATGGGACGGACTCACCCATTGGCTGTCGGATATAGGGTAAGTGATACCCACATCAAGCCATTTGATCATTTCTTTCTTCACCACCTCCTTCATGTTCAGGTTTAACCTTCTTTGAGCTTCATGCACTGGTTTAGCATTCTCCTCACAAAATATGTGATGCATACACAAAGAAGGGCTAATCCCTCGCAAATCGGCTACTGACCAACCGATTGCTTCCTTATGTGCTGTCAAGACCGCCACTAATCTCTCCTTTTACTCACTATCTAAGTTGGCGACAATGATCACGGGTAAGGTCTTGTTGGATCCTAAGAAAACATACTTTAAAGTATCAGGAAAGGCCTTCAACTGCAAGACTAGTGGAGACTCAATTGACCTCGGTTGTGTCGTCTTAAACAAAGGTGGTAAGGGTTCATACTTGATGTTCTAAAGTCGGCGCTCTAGAGTGGGCGACCTAGCTATATACGCACTAACCTCCTGAATCTCAGACACGACACTCAAGCTAGATATCTCCTTAATAAATGGATTCATAAGAGTGTAAATTGCATCATCACATAACATCTGTGGGGCGTGAGTGGTGTGCTGTCGTAGGCAACCAAGATTAAAAACCTTCCTAGCCTAACTACTGAACTGTAAATAGGGTAAGCAAGGGTCGATCCCACGAAGAGTGTCTAGCCGAATTTTCAATGATGTGAATAAGGCTGGGGGGTTTTGAGTAAAATAGAAAACAATCTTAGCCAAAAACAAAAACAAAAAACAATTCAATTCGAAATCAATTAATATAACGAAACTTGATCTCCGTCAACATCTACCATTGGAATCTTACAACTGATCATTGATGCAAAAGTAAATCAATTCTTACTTTGAATATTCACCGTTAGAACTATTTTCCTATCTCTCCTTAATTGTAATTAATTAGGAAACAAGCGATCTTAATTAATCTTACCATTAAACAACCCTAGACAAGCACTAAAGATTTAATCTAATGGCAGCCTTAAGAATTAGAGAGATCGATGAAACTAAACAACACAAACTCAAGCGGTTGTATTTAATTTAGTCGAGTGTTCCTCTTAAGATTACTAATTCCTGACGCAGCAAATTAATAACCCTAATTGCGTCACAAGTTAGAGGGATCAAACAATTACGGATTTGATATCTAACTTAGCAGTAGATTGTAACAAATAATAACCTAGTAGGCCTCCTAGCAATTAAATGAAACAATCATGAAAATAAGCATAGAAGAACATCCAATACTCAAAGCATAAAATTGAACACTGAAATAAAAATTAGCCTCTCATGGCCATCACGAAAATTCCAAAGGAAAAGTTACAGAGAAGACTAGAGAGAGGCGTGTGTGTTTCCCTCAAAAACCCTAATCTAATCCCTCAACAAAAATCCAGTTCAAGTATTTGAATCCCACTAAATCTCCTAAAAAAATATTCTAATATCCTAAAATAAAATTAATCCTAATTTAATTCTAATTAATTGATAATAAGATAAAGTCCTAAAATAAAATAGGACAGTGGTGATTCTGAGCTGTAACTTGCGTGCTACATGTCTTCAAATCTTCCAATAATAAACTGCCTAATTGATTTGCATGACAAGGCAGAATGCTCCAGGACGTCGGCAGTGCAGGTGCGTCAACTTCAAGCCCGATTACAACCTTGATGCAGCGAGTATCTCTCCAAACTCAGAAAGTTGTAGATCTCTTTCTTATGGTTCCACAGAATTTTGAATCATCTCAATCAGAGCTCGGATGAGAGAGTTATGCCCAGATTATGAAACAATGTTGAAACTGTCCGAATTCACTTAATTAGTTCCGTTTTGCAATTAACGCCTCCATTTGCTTCCTAAATCAAAATAGAATAATAATGAGTACATTTAGGCAACAAATACGTATAAAAGACTAAACATTAAGGGGGGTAAATATGACATTTTGCATTCTCATCAGTGAGCCTCCACTAGACTGTCAATAGCATCAACCATGAAACACTCGTTATCATCCTCACGCATCGGTCCTAAACCAGCATTAAACATATTAAGTCTTAGTTTCCTATTCCCAAAAGACACTTCCATCTCTCTTGATCTACAGTTAGTGTAAGCATTTGCTGTTGCTAGAAAAGGTCTCCCTAAAATAATCGGTGACATACTTCCATTACTCGTATACTCCATGTCTAAGACAAGAAAATCCATCGAAAAATATAGTTCCTCAACCTTAACTAACACATCCTCAATTAGGCCCCTAGGCATTTTGACCGATTAGTCAGCCAACTGTAGGATGACTTCAATAGACTTGAGCTCACCTAAGTTAAACTGTTCATACAAGGAAGTGGGTAATAAGTTCATGCTCGCCCCTAAGTCTAAGAGTGCTCTATCAATCGTGACATTACCTATCACACAAGAAAGAATATGAGCTCCAGGATCCTTTAACTTCGGGGGAATGCGGTTTGAGACAATCGCACTTACATTTTCCAGTAAATGAACAGTCTTAGGTGTATGAGATTTCATTCGCCTCTTTTGCGTGCACAAGTCTTTGAGGAATTTGGCATAAGTAGGTACTTGCTTAATGGCATCTAAGAGTGGAATTTTAATCTGTACCTGCTTAAACAACTTAATCATTTCCTCCATCTTAGCACTTTTCCTAGTAGTGAGAACATTTGGGGGCTCTAAGCACTGAAGAAACGGTGCTCTCGGTATGTACGATGTAGAGGATGGTTTATTCTCCCTAACTTTTTCCTTACCCGGTCTCTGAACACTCGACTCTACAAGTGGCTCACTCTCAATCTCTTTGGCTTGGTCCCTACCTAGACTTTCCTCTTCTCTACCCTTGACTTTTACTTCCCTCTCAGGCCTAATTAGCTCTCGGTCGCTCCGAAGAGTCATCACGGCCTTAGCTTGTTTGGAAAACCCTCTCTGCTGAGAAGAACTACTAGGGTTACCTATGACTTGACTAGGCAATTGGCCTTGTTCCCTCCTAATAACTGCTTCGGCTATTTGACCAATCTGGGTCTCTAGCTTACTAATAGATTGGGAATGAGAATGTAGAAGTTGGGTATTCTGCTCTAAATCTTGGAACCTAGCATTCATGTCGGCTTTTTGTTCCTACATGGTTTGGAGCATTTGAGCCATCATTGATTCTAGTGAACTAGGCATTGGAGTGGGTTGCTGAACGGGAGGTGGGATCCTAGGTTGGATGGGTGGTTGAATTGAAGGTTGCTCCCTATAATTGTCTTGTTCATTAAAAGGATTGTTCCTGTATGACATATTATTGGGGACATTCTGAGGTGATTGTGGCTTTCATGAAAAATTAGGGTGATTACGCCACTCAGGATTATACGTGTTTGAGTACGGATCGCTCCGTCTCTGGAAGCCTTGTGCAATCTGCACTTGCTCCTCAAAAGGGTCAAGGGCGGGTTCCTCAATTGGATGGTCAAGAGTGGAGTGCATGGCAAAAACATCTTGGTTCGCCCTATTCTGAGATGATTGTGTAGAGGGTTGCCTTTGAATAGATACAAACTGGTCAAATCGGTGGGCCAACACCTCTAACTTGGAGCTAATGTCATCTAACCGTGACACCTCATACACGCCACCCTTCTTGGATGGATGCCCTGAAATAGGCATTCTAGACGCAAAAATGTGGTGCATTGAATTTTCACTTAAGGTCTCAAAGAGTTGCCATAACTCATTCTCGTCCTTGTGCATAAATGTTCCTCTACAAGAGGCTTCTACCATATTCCTATGCCTCTCGGTTAGTCCGTTATAAAAACTACGAACTAATTTCCACCTAGGGACTGCGTGATGGGGACACTTCCTAAGCATTTCCTTCAAACGTTCCCAACTCTCATAAAATTCCTCGCCATCAAGTTGAGCGAAACTAGTAATGGCTCGTCTTATACTGTTGGTTTTACCAATCGGATAATACTTTTTTAGGAATCCTTGTTACATTTGGACCCAAGAGATAATGGACCCTACTGCCAAAGAATTGAGCCACTGTTTGGCTCGATCCTTAAGTGAGAATGGGAATAAAGTTAAGCACATGACATCTTCATTCACATGTTGAAGTCTAACTGTGGAGCAAACCTCTAAAAATTCATCTAAGTATTTGTATGGCTCCTCATTTAAATTCCCATAATAAATTGGTGGATGACACTAGTTTTGATCTCATGGTGTTGTGTCTGGACATTGGGGATACAGATACATGAGGTTGAAGTGTAGGTGGTGGGTGCGAAATGTTGGCTAAGGGGCACATGTGCGGGTTCATCCTGGTCAGCCATCCTACGTGCTTGTTTTCTATTCCTCTTACAAGTGCGTTCAATTTCAAGATTCAAAGGTAATAACTCTTCATTACAAGACCTTCTAGTTTGCATTCATCAATCAAACACACAAAAGGCTCAACAAGCAACGCAACAACAATCTCAAAGAAAATTATCTAAATGCAAATCCTAAGAAACAAATTTTAATAAGCACACGAAACCAAACTAAAACAAATCTAAAATCTAACAAAACTATACCCAACAAAATTTCACTCAACAAATATGCTTAATCAAAACTAAAGTTATCAATGCAACCTAAAAGAATTTAATACTAAGAACAAAAATTAAATCCTAGGAATAAAAAAATCAAAGGTTAAGAGAATTTCACAATCGGGTCGTGCAGGATCTTTAATGCTCACAACATGCTGAAGCGTTTTCCCAATTGCAATTTTCTTGCAAAACAAAAACAAACCCAAATAAAATTATTCCAATGAAAATAAAATAAAACGAAGTAATATAAAATTACGCAAACAACCTAAAAAGAAAATAATTAACCAACAATGCAAAGAGACAAACTAAACGGAATACAAAAATTAAACAATTCACCCAATCAAAGAAATCACTACAAAGAAAATAACACTTACAAACAAAAACAAAGACTAAAATAAACCTAGAATAAAAACTAATGACTACCCAAACACACAAAGTCAAAAGCACGTTACTCCCTGACAACGACACCAAACTTTTGTCGAACCGGTTGTCACAGTCACAAAACTAAACCTAAATACCATAGTTAGCGATAAGTAGGGTCGAATCCACAGGGAGCAAGACTAACAACCTAATGTATTTTGAGTAGCGGAAATGAAATTGGCAAATTGATTAATGAAACTAAACAAACTAAATGCAAATAATAAAAGAGTGAAATTAAAACTAATAAAGACTTTATAATAAAAACATTGTCGTTACGGTTTCGGTTCGACACGAGACCAACTCACACAATTCTGCTCCACCCTCTACGATCCCCTAAACTTACAAGGCAAGGTAAATCAATGAAATGGTTTGCCGTCACTCTAGGTATAATCTATCCTGTCTCACCCAATCACTCAAGTTCGATTGGTTAAAGACTATCATTAAATGCTGATAAACGTTACAAGACAATACCACTAGTTGGTACGCGATTAACAAATACAATTTGTCAACACGTATCTTCCAATCAACCAACTTCACAATAAACACAACAATAGTAGAAATAAAATTAAATCCGAATACAACTCAATTACAATCGATGCGAAGTAATGAAAAGCAATATTCATCATTCAATTATTTCAAACCAACGTTTATCATTCAGCAAGTTCTATGAAAACATTAAATCACAATGGACAATAATATTCATCACAAATTATGCTCAAATCATATTAAAGTATCGAATTCAAACATGAAACGAAAACAAATATAATTTGAAACACAATACTACCAAATGTCCTACAATCGGGCTCATCCAACTAGTCAAGAGCTGATGCAGAGAGCCGTGGAGTCAATCTCGATCTCGCCTACGCCGTAACAGACAACCAGGAACTTAGCCGCTCATGGTGGTGATGACGGAGGCTAAAACGGTGGAAACGAAGCTGATCATGGCGGAGAGGAGATAACTGACAGCGATATGATACAAAGAAGGGGTGAAAACGACCAACGAATAGCTCGAAATATGAACAGTCGCACTCGTCGAAAAACATTAATTTTTCGGCGGGTCTTCCAAAAAATGGTGGCGGAAATGAGATCCGAAGGTACTGATGGAAAGCTCTGATGATGGGGAGTTCAGATCAGGTCCTGGGGAGGTGAAGGGTCGCTGCAGATGAGCAAGATCTCGGCTATAAGATGAAGAGGCACGACGGCTAGATAGCAGATTCTGGCGGTTTTCGCGGCAGCTGAAGCTTGGAATAGGCAGATTCGGCCGTGAGGAAGGAAGATAAAGTCCTAGGGAGCTGAAACGTTGTCGAAAAATGGCGAAATCTGGCCTAGAAGGCGAAACGTCGCGACGGCGGAATGTGAAGAGTCGCAGTGTTTTGCGTGATTTGCGGTGGTTTTGGTCGGTGCTTATGGAAGGTGAAAGGTCGCCGGAGATCACCGGAAATGGAAGAGGAAGAGTCGCCAGAAAATACTATGGATGGGTGTCGGCGTTGTGGCTTTTTGACGCTTCATCTTCTTTTATACACAAAGTGGAAAATATCACTTTGGTCCCTGCATGATTGAAAAGTGACAATATCAGCCCTTATAAATATGACAATTTACCCCCTAAAAAGCATAAATGAGACAAAATCACCCCTAATTCATAAACCACAACCTAATATCAACTCATATCCTTTCCAAAATCATTCCAAACACGTTAAATTCATAAGAAAAATATTAGGAAGCGATTTTCGTGAATAAATTCATAAATTCTTTAATTGTCTCAATATACTTCAATTTAATCACACATGAGGTATTTTTATCACCAAAATAGAGTCACTTTNGATTATATATTTTGCAGAAAAAATAAGTAAAAGATTGGCAAGAGGGGTTTTTATAGTGGTTCGGATGCTCAAGAAGCGACTCCTACATCCACTGTTATTTTATTGATCTCTCACTATTTCTATGAATTTGCCCGTAAGGCATACAAAGATGAAGAAATACAGTGTTTTTACAGAGAGAAAGAATTGAAGCTAAATCTCATCCCAGCCACCAGCCTCCCTTCTTCGGGAAGAGAAAATCCATTTATTCACATTTGCACTCAATGCAATGAGAGCTTTTGCAAACTGCCTTGACACATGGAAGGCTCTCGTCCATTCATCTCTTTGAAATGAGATAAAGTTGGTGAGAATATCTTTGGAGTATGGGCTTGGCAGCTGGTACAGAGAGACATTAATTGTGCTGACATAGGCTTGACTTTTTGAGGCATAACACTTATCAAAACTATAGATCTGATCAATATAAAAAAGATTGATAAAAACAGCAAATCGAATTATTAGAAGGAAAAAAAGAATGTTAATTTGTTAAATATGAGAGATCCTAATGAATTGTAGTGAAAGACAAAAATTGTAAATTTCTTTATACAAAAACGAGAATTTTACTAAGTACACCCACCCTTTAACTGAGTACCATTTATTTTAAATTTATTACAAATTTACGATTTAAATGGGTCAACTGATCAAATAAGTGGGGTTCAAAGATCAGTACCTAAGTCTTAGTAGTATTGCTAAAGAGTAATACTACATTAACTCAACATTTATCTTTAAAGAAGCTCTTCCAATACGGATAAAATAGAAAAGAAATAAAAATATTATTCTTCTTACAATTTATCTCAAATTTCATATTTCTAAATGATATGTTATTATATGCGGTATTGACATGTAAATAAAGAGATGATGCATAACATGATATGACAATATCAATGTGATAATACAGTTTTGAGATATAAAATTCGGGATGAATAGTATTATTCGGAAAATAATTACATAATTATTCAATCATAATTAATATAATTTTCTATTTATTAAGTAACCACCACAATATTATTTTAATAATCATTGTCATAATTATCAACAAACACTCTGATGATAATCTTTAAGAAATGAATACCATTACATTATGAATATAAAATTCTGATTCCAACTAATGTAATTATTTTATGTATATACAACACTAATCATAGAATATAAAATGATTATATTTTATCTATTAAGATTTTAACTTTATATATTATTGATTCTAGTACTAATTAACAATTTAAGAACACAGGCTGCTTTTGTAATTAAACGGAGGTTACGGAGCAATTGGAGAATATATTCGGGAACGAGAGCGACTGGCCAGTGGCCAGACTGGAAATGAGTCAAATGACTAAACTATTGTTTTATAATTGTCTACAGTCTGAACAAGGCCGGCCCATTTTGAACGTTTATGATTTCTTCAGTATTGTATTTTATTTTATTTTCTTATTTTAGTGTTGTGTGACGAAAGCATTTTAACTTTTACGTTTAATTTTGGTGCTGCGAACCTTTCTACATTTTTACTGTATTTTTGTGCTGCGTGACCACAAAACGCTAAAGCTTTTTCACAGATAGTTGTTGTACAAGCTTCAGCCTCCTACATTTAAATACTAGCAGTTCTTATATACGTAAATTTGAGAAGAAATTTGCAGTAACAATTGAAAGAAAAAAGAAAATGTCGGAAGTCAGAAAACAAAGATGGTCTCTTGAGGGCATGACCGCCCTTGTCACTGGCGGAACCAGAGGCATCGGGTTAGTGTTGCTTTGTTGGTAATCCTGAATATTTACGTTCTATTTTAATTGTTTCAAATGAATTTATGTTTTTGCTATCTGGTTGATATTTGCCAGATATGCTATAGTAGAAGAACTAGCAGGATTTGGAGCAATAGTACACACATGTTCACGTAATCAAACAGAGCTCGATGCCAGAATTCAGGAATGGAAGAGTAAGGGGCTAAGAGTAAGCGGCTCAGTTTGTGACATGAAAATTAGAGCTGAGCGGGAGAAGCTGATGGAAACTGTCTCTTTGATGTTTGATGGCAAGCTCAATATCCTTGTAAGTTTTTAGCACCCAAAAGCTGTAAGCCTTCCACTATATATGGCAATCGAGACAGCTGAAAATTCAACCAAAAAAACAACCGCTGGTGGTAAAGAAAATCATAAACTATATAGGGTAAATTCGGGGGAATGTTAAAACTTTATAATCTCCCATACCATGAGAGGTTTAATTTGCTCCTGACTCTTATTGAAAATAAATTTTTTCATTATGATTATGAATATTAAACTTTCTTTTACATCACAGTACGTAGTATCTAAGGTTTACATCACTTTCAGAACTAAACTAAGCTTGCAACTCTTGTTAGGTGAACAACGCTGGAATAGGATTGTTTAAGGAAATCATAGAATACACTGCCGAGGATTTCTCGACTTTAATGACAACCAATTTCGAGTCTGCTTACCATCTGTCTCAACTTGCGCACCCCCTCTTAAAAGCATCGGAAAATGGAAGCATTGTATTGATCTCCTCTGTCGGAGGCGTAATTGGTGTTCCCCTATGTTCCATCTATGCAGCAACTAAAGGTACAGTTCAAATTTCTTTTTTCTCATTTATATTGGAAAGCAACAATAAGTCAATAACTATAAGCGGTTGATCTTTAGCAGGTCATAAATAGGGTTTACAATTTTTCTTTTTCACTTCAGGAGCAATGAATCAAGTTGCAAAGAACTTCGCATGCGAGTGGGCAAAGGACAATATTCGTGTGAATTCGGTGGCACCAGCGGTGATTAAAACCTCACTCATCGATGCTGCAGAGGTACCTTCCTTCATCCTTTTCTTTTCTGTCACAACTATTGTCCCTCTTATTCACTCTTTTGAACCATTTTTCTGTTACCCTATTTATATTAAAAAAATAGAATGTTTGTTTGTTTATTTATTGAGATCATTATTCTGAAAATTAATTAATCTAAATCAAATAGATTTTTTTTCTATTGAAAATGAAAATAGGGGAGGCTTGATTTATATTATCTTATTCTATTCAACTCAAAACATTTTTCCAAATCTATTCAACTAAAAACAATTACTTTTCACTTCTCCCAATTTGAAAATTAATCCACCCAAGACCACCATCACTTGCCAGCAACCGCCGTTGACTGTCGCCACTCTCACCGCCAGTCGTCAACTTTGGAACAACGCATGACCGGTTGTATCTAGTCGGTCATGCACCAATCTAGCTGAAAATGATCAGATTCTGGCTAGATCCAACGGCCAGATTTTGGCCCTTGTTGACGGCCATATATTGGCTGTTAACAGCAGCCAAATTATGGCCTTTTTTTGCTAGATCCACGGTAAATCTGACTGAAAAAAGTCAAATTGATACACGATCGGCCAGATCCAGTTGATTTGCGTCGTTTTGGCAATTGCCGTCCGATGGCTTGGGTGGATTGAAAATAAAAACTTCCCCGAATGCCACCTTGGTGCCATATTTGAGTACATAAATCTTATGATGCTTGTATTAATTGGTAATTTTGTCTTTAACCAGGAAGATTATAGAGCCAAGGAAGTTGTAAATCGAATAATATCTCGTACTCCCATCTCGCGTGCTGGAAAGCCTGAAGAGGTTTCAGCAGTGGTTGCATTCCTATGCTTACCAGCGGCTTCATATATCACCGGCCAAGTTTATTGCGTTGATGGAGGATACACTGTGAATGGGTTCTAGTCTCTGCTCAGGCCATAGGCCAGGGCTATCCTTGAAGCTCGGTAAGTTCGATAAGTTTGAACTGTAAGGCCCGCAAGTTTGCAAGGTTGGGTTTTAAACCGGAATTTATGGAAGATGCTAAATTAATATCATTTCATTATATAATTGCTCTTTGTTAATTCCAACATTCATATTTTATCTCCAAAGTTAAATTTCAATTGCGTTTTTGATAAAATCTCCGTTCTCTTTCTTAGATGGCTTATTTCTTATAAATTCATAGAAACAGTAATTTTTATCCAAGTCAATTTCTAACTTCCATGAGAACTAAGAAAGTAAAAAACTTTTTACCTGACATATCAATTAACATGGGATGAATGTTAAACTGAATTTCCTAAATCAAATCCGAAATATTAATAGGAATATTCAATATTATTTTATATTCATTGTTTGAATCCATCTTACTTTCATCTCTACAACAATGTTTTAGGGTAATTCTATTTGTACAAACTCTTATACAAGAGGAGTTTGTACAAATTGATGTGACATGTCACAAAACATGTCATGTGACTTTGGGATCCATATAACTTAATATTACATTAATGTTATGTGGACCCTCATGTCACATGACATTCACATGGTGTGTTACATCAGTTTATACAAAGTTTATACAAACTTTGTATAAACTGATGTAACACACCATGTGAATGTTATCTGACATGAGAGCCCACATTCATTACATGAATGTGGGCTCTCATGTCAGATAACATTCACACGGTGTGACATGTGACATGCTTTGTGACATGTTACGTCAATTTGTACAAACTATATTTATACAAAGAGTTTGTACAAATAGCTTTACCCAATATTTTAATCACGACAACATAATTTCAAACAAAGCTTTCAAATTATAGTTGTAGAAAATAACATTGAAGGGTTTAGGATATTGAGAAAAAGAGTTCCTTAATACATGGTGTGTACTAAAAAAATAAATACCCTTCCTAGTAATTACTAATTTAAAAAAAAATAGTATTGGAGCTTTGAGAACAATTTGGTGGGCTTAAATAACACCACCCTTTATAGAAGGATAAGACGCCCAAGAAAATAAAAAATGAGCCCGACCAATATGGACTTGAAACCTTCTCATTTTTGTTATCTTTTTTCCGATAATTATTTGATTAAATAATGTACTAGGAAGTGATTTTTAGTAGGGGTGTTCATAACCAGTTAACCGATTTTTTGAACCGAACTGATTTTTCGGTTCAAGAATTTTCCTGAACCGAAAACGAACCGATTAAAGAGAAAACCGATTTTTCAGTTAACTGAAAAACTGTTTAATCGGTTAGTAAAAACCAGTTAACCAGTTTTGAACCAATTTTCCCTTTAACTTATTTTTTATTTTGATTTTTCCCAAATTTAACTATTTTTTATTTTGAGAGGGAAGAGAAAAGTGAAAATCGGTGAGGACTAAGGAGAAATGTGTGTGTTTGTGTGAAAAAAAAAAAAAAAGAAGAGGAGAAATGTGCAAAGGGTGAAGAGTAAAGAGAAATGATTTGGGGATTTAGGGTTTTTAAACTTTAAAGTGAAAACCGGTTTTATAAACAGGTTCCAGTTAACTAGTTTTAAAATATCTATAAACCGGTGACCAAACCGAATTTCCGATTTATATATATTTCTTTGAACTGAAACCAAACTGGTTTTTCGGATAATCAAAAAACCAGTTCGGTTCAATTTCTGCATTTTTTTGAACACCCTTGATTTTTAGCTGTCATCAAATTGATCAATATTCCCTATTTTTTAAATGTATTTTTGTTTTGACAAGTTTAACCTTAATAACATAATAATTGATATATACACTCATTGTCTATGTTATGTTTTTGTTTTAAATTTTAATCTTTAATTCTAAGCGTCTCAAATTTCCAAATCATTGAAACTTTTTATTTTTTTAAATTATTCTTTGTTTGAGAAAAATATATTACTGAAGCTATGTAGAAAGTAATCACACAATAGAATGAATTTGAAAAAGAAAAAGTAAATGGTATAAACAAAAAAAAAAAACTAATTAAGAAATTGGGGAAAAATGGTGTAAATAAAAACCCTAATTAAGTCATAATTGGGGAAAAAGTGTGCAAATAAAAGTCATAATTAAACCTATGGGCTATTTTCGGTATTAAATGAGATTTAAAAAGAATTTTTTTATAATCTAATAGAGGTGTATTTAGTAAAGGGGATTGTGATGAATCTGACCAGAGCTAAAAATCACTTTCCTAATTAATGTAATATTATCAACCTATTTTTAGGGAATCACCGCAGAAAATAGCGTGGTTCAGTAACTTTAGTTAGCTTCTTCTTATGTGAAATAGAATCGCTGCTTTTGTCTTTGAAACGTAGGATAAAAATCTCTTCATGCAACTTTCAGGATTGATGCTTCCATCTTACCAAGGGAAGCTGCTTAATATATATGAGAAAAATCAAACATGAATTTGGAAGAATAACATTTCACTAGGATTTTGGAGTCCACATCATATTTTCTGAGAAGGATATCATCACATTAAACAGCATTCCACAGCATAATTTTGTCTCAACTTCATATACGAGTACTCAATTATGTTCTTGCGGCTGATTCTATCCATAACAATTAAGTCCGCATTCTTTTAAGAAGAAGGCTCATTCTATCCACTATATCAGTCCGCTCCTTGCTTTCCGAATTCCCTCTTTAACAGCCTACCCCATTTTTCTTGATTCATATTCAAATAAATAAACCATGAATGCAAATAATTAAGAGAGCTTTCATTTAGTTACTGGGGATAAATGATTAGAGAAGAGAGAACTGGCAGAAACAAAGAGGAGAAGGGCAATTTCAAGGAATAACAAGACTGCGTAGGACTCTCTTCTAGACTATTATGGTACTACATCACCACAAGAAACAGTATTGCACACCTTCTGGAAGTTTAATAATGTCCCCTATATCTTTTGTGATTAGGTGTAACCAAAAACAGCCGTTTTTAAAATTACATGTGACCGTCTCATTATAATCCTCGTATCTGAGTAAACAAGGAACTAGTTAATATCGTTTAAACAATGGCCGGCCGATTTTAAATGTTTCCCAGTGACTTTTTCTATAGTTTAATTCTTTTAGTTTCTTCATGACAAACGCATGACAAAGCTTTTTCGGCAGATTTTTTGCTGCAAATGTTTCAGCCTTCATATTTAAAATACTTGAAATTGTTTTACTTGCAGTTGCAGGGTGGTTTGAGAAGAAATTTGCAGTTGTAATTGAAGGAAAAAAAAATGTCGGAAGTCAGAAAGCAAAGATGGTCTCTGGAGGGAATGACCGCTCTTGTCACTGGAGGAACCAAAGGCATCGGGTTAGTATTGTCTTCGTTGGCAATCCTGAACGTTTACAATCTATTTTATTTGTTTCAAATGATGTTTAATATTCTTTTGTTACCTCGTTGACATGTATCAGGTTTTCGATAGTAGAAGAACTAGCAGAATTTGGAGCAACAGTACACACATGTTCACGCAACCAAACGGAGCTCGATGACAGAATTGGGGAATGGAAGAGTAAGGGGCTAAAAGTAAGCGGCTCAGTTTGTGACATGAAAATTAGAGCTCAGCGGGAGAAGCTGATGGAAACTGTCTCTTTGATGTTTGATGGCAAGCTCGACATCCTTGTAAGTTTAGCTTTCATAAGTTTCAACCCTGCAACCAGATGTGGCAATCATGGCTTTGGTGGCTGAAAATTTAACTAAAAACCATAATAGTGGTTAAAACTACCTTAGATAAATCACATATGGGAAAGTCAATATTCCTGGCCCATATTCACAGGTTAAAAAGTGGTGATCTCACTGTACTATTCTAAGATGTCATGTCATTCCAGTTGATTCTTACTTTCAGATATAGGCCTTCTAACACAGTGATGTTAGAGGCGTATATATTTCACTTTCTAAAAGTGTTTCTGCTTCCATCCACAGTAAGCTTGCAACTTTTAGGGTCCTTTGCTTTCAAAACTTGAGACTTTCCCATGACAAATTTTATTTTACTTAGGTGAACAATGCTGGAACCACTATAGCTAAAGAAAGCACGGATTTCACTGCCGAGGATTTCTCAACTTTAATGATTACCAATTTCGAGTCAGCTTATCATCTATCTCAACTTGTACATCCCCTATTAAAAGCATCTGGAAAAGGGAGAATTGTCTTTGTTTCCTCTGTAGCAGGCCTAATAGCTCTACCTCGATGTTCTATTTATGGAGCAACTAAAGGTAAAGTTCAATCTTTTAAATTCTGTTTCCGCGAGAAAGCGACAATATTAGAAACTAGTTACAAGTAAATCTACTCATCATTTGCACTTCAGGAGCAATGAATCAAGTGACAAAGAACTTGGCGTGTGAGTGGGCAAAGGACGATATTCGTGTGAATGCAGTTGCGCCATGGATTATCAGAACCCCACTAATCGTTGCTCTAGAAGTACAAATCTATGCCCTTCTTTATTGTTTTATGTGAATTATTTGTTAAAATTTCTCATTTCATATTTGAAAACTCCCCCCACTGTTTTTGCTGCAGATAGCACACATTATTAACTGGGATGCAATTCAAAGAAACATTTCAATAGGACAGAAAATTAGAAAACAAAAATACCCCATTATGTCAATAGTGCCACATAATTGTCATTTTTCATAAATCTTTTGTAGTAAAAAGAAATGACTCTTAATTGTTAATATTCGGTTTTCCAGGAAGATCCCCAATCAAAGAAAACTGTAACTCAGCTAATATCCCGCACTCCTATTACCCGTGCCGGAGAGCCTAATGAGGTTTCATCAGTGGTAGCATTCTTATGCCTCCCAGCGGCTTCATATATCACCGGGCAGGTTTATTGCGTTGATGGAGGATACACTGTCAACGGGTTCTAGGCCAACTCAAGATCAAAAAGATCTTATCAATCAAGGCTTTTGCTATGGCTGATGCTGTCTAATGAATTCTCTATTTGACACAGACAACTGTTGCTGTCTTTTAGTTGTTGATAATGTCATCATGCTCTAAAGTTTACATCTTTGTGTCTAGAATGAAAATTAATTTTCCGGAATAAAAATTTCGTTTCTGTTATTTCAAAACGAACACCATATACAGATGAAACAAAAACATATAGCCTTCTATGACAACTTCATATCCATTAGGTTCAGAATGAGTTTGGGTAACACTTTTTATCTATCAATTTTATAAATTCTTTTTAAACTTAATTTAAAATCACAAGTATTTAATTGAACTAAAACTTAATAGAATTAAAAAAAAAAAACAATTTAAGTCATTTGGAGATCAATCAAGGTGTTGTTGATACTTGATAATAGTCCAAAACCCTATAAATATTTTGTGAAACTAGCCCATTTAAACTGGGGTGGATATAAATCACCCCAAGCAACGCATTTCTAAAGAAGGAAAATAATATTTGCCTTTGAATAATTTTATTGAATTAGGAGACGTAGCTTTATACAAGAGATTTTCTACGATCATGCTAATCTATTCTAGGTAGTCTAAGTATAAAAAGCAACTAAACAAATATATAACTAATACAATATATTTGTCAATGAATGGTAGTCTATAAAAGGTAACTAAACAAATATACAACTAATACAATATATTTGTCAATGAATGGCCAGATATCATTGACCTTCCCTTCTCAACACTCCCTCTCAAGTTGAAGAGTGAATGTCAAGAACTCCCAACTTGCCTATCATAGTTGAGAAAGCTTCATTTCCCAATGGCTTGGTGAACACATCCGCAAGTTGATTTGTTGAGGCAATATGTTTGGTTAGAACATCTCTAATGGTACTCTTTATTTTAAAAAGCATATTTCATATAAATAAAGAGCATATTCATTAATTTTTAAATATAAAGAACATAATTTTTATTTAAATCCAATTGACTCTTTAAATTTAATGAAGATACTCTTTATTTTTAAGAAAGAGACTTAATGGGAGAGAGGATTAATAAATAAAATGCATAGGAACTTGTAGTTTATTAATTAAAATTAGGATAGAGAATAAAATTTGACTCTCTGAATGTGGAGAGTCAAACTTACTCTCTAATTTATATTTTAAAGATAAAGAGTATGTTGGACTATTGTTTTTATGGATAGACTCTTTATAATAAAGAGTTTGGGTTATATAAAGAGTACTTTGGAGATGCTCTTACAACTTAATCATCTTGTATTTTGTCACGAATAAAATGGCAATCCATCTCTATATGTCTGGTTCTTTCATGGAAAACGGGATTGACAGCTATATGTAAGGCGGTTGTGTTATCACAATATGACAATGTTGGCTTCAAATGCAATATTCTTAAATCTTTCAATAAATAATGAGCGTAGCCAAGATAATTCACAGCCTTACACAATGACTATTTCTCACATATATCAATCCACATTAAAATTCTTCATTGAGACAGTGTGTGCAATCCTCTCACTAGCTTCACGTCTCCCGACCACTACAATCTAATACCTGCAAAATAAAGAAATCAACGGGGTGAGCTATAAATGCTCAGTAAGTGATGCGTGTTTCTTACAACATGCAAAATGTAGCAAGTATACTAGTCGCTCAAGTAATAAAATGATGAGAAGAGTATCGTTCCCACGAGGATTGTTAGCAAAGCACTGAGTTTCCTAATGTTCTCAAGTTGAAGCAATCGAATTCTTTGGATTGGTGGGAGCAAATTCTAATTAAAAACAACAATGAATTTTAAACTAAGATTTAAAACTTAATTAAGAAAGCAATATGGAAAACGGAATATCAATTCAAGCAAAACGGGTAGGGTTTTGACTTCGTTTGGATTTTTATGGGGTNCTTATGGTTGTCGACTTAACTTCACCAATTCCTAGTTTCCTAAACACAGAAAAAGGCATAAGGTTAATGCTAGCACCTAAATCACATAGAACTCGATCGAATGTTAAATCCCCTATAGTGCAAGGGATAGTAAAACTCCCTGGATCCTTGAGTTTCGGGGGCAGCTTCTTCTGGAGAATGGCGCTACACTCTTCCGTAAGCATCATCGTTTCCTCATCTTCTAACTTCCTTTTGTTTGATAAAATTTCTTTAAGAAATTTCGCGTAGCTCGGCATCTGTTGCAATGCATCTGCAAAAGAAATGTTAATATGCAGTTTTTTAAAAACATCAAGAAATTTAATAAACTGCTTATCCTGATTCTCTTTTTTGAGTCTTTGAGGAAAGGGTACGGGTGCTGTGTGATGCACCAACTCTGGTGGGATTTTGGGGAATGGCAATTTCTCTTCCCTTTTCTTTTTCCCTTCTTCCTGCTTCTGCTCATCTTTATTTAGGTTGGGTGGTTTCTCTTCCGCTTCAATTTCTTCATCAATTTCCTCATCAGAATTTTCATTTTTCTTTAATGAAGTTTCCTCTTTCCTTGGGTCTCTCACCTCTTCTAAAACTCTTCCACTTCTCAACGAAATTGCATTTACTTGCTCATGTGGGTTAGTCACCGTATTGCTTGGTAGAGAACCATGCGATCTGTCATTAAGCTTCTCGGCCAATTGGCCCATCTGTACCTCCAGATTCCGAATAGACGCCCCTTGGTTTCTAAAATTTGTCCTCGTCTCATTCATGAACCCTGTGGTCTTTTGCATGAATTTACCAAACATATCCTCCAACTTCGTCACTCTTTGATCTCCCGGTTGATTGGTCACCCCTGGTTGGTTATTTGGAACTGGCCTCTGGTTCCATTGGTTATTTTGCTGGTTCTGATTTCCCCAAGCCATATTTGGATGATTTCTCCACCCTGGGTTGTATGTGTTGGAGTATGGGTTGTTCGGTTGTCTCTGATTTCCTGTCAAGTAATTCACTTGCTCCGTTGATGAAGATGACAGAGCAAATGTGTTTCCAACTTGACACTCACTGCTCACATGGTTTCCTGCACAAAAATCACATGTTAGTTGAGGTGCTTGTATAGAGTTTACCTGCATAGTTCCTAACTGTTTTTTAAGTGCAGTGAGTTGGGCCGAGATGGCTGTGAAGGCATCAACTTCATGAAGACCCGAAGATTTCCTTGTTGTAACTCTCTCATTTGGTATTTGATAGTTGTTGCTTGCCAAAACCTCAAGCAACTCATACGCCTCATCTGGTGTCTTATTCTGCAAGGCCCCTCCTGAAGCTGCATCCACCATGGTTTGCACATTACCCATCAAACCATTGTAAAATGTTTGGACTTGAAGCCAAACTGGCAAACCATGGTGTGGACACTTCCTCATTAACTCCTTGTATCTTTCCCAAGCCTCATACAGTGACTCGGACTCTTCTTGTAGAAATGATGTGATATCATTTCTCAATTTCGCTAATTTAGCTGGAGGAAAAAACTTGGTCAGGAATTTCTATGCTAGATCATTCCACGTTGTTATTGTTCCTGGTGGTAATGCCATTAACCACCCCTTGGCTTTATTTCCCAATGACAATGGGAATAACCGCAGCCTAATAGCATCATCCGACACTCCATTTGACATGAAGGTGTCACAAATTTATAGGAAATTTGCAATGTGCTGATTCAGATCTTCCTTCAAATCACCGTTGAATCTAACTGACTGCTGGATCATCTGGATGATTGCCGGCTTGATCTCGAAATTGTTTGCTTGCACTGTAGGTCTAGTGATACTCGACCCACTACCATTCACTGTGGGAACTGAAAATTCCCTCAGTGTTCTATTTTCTTGTTCAGCCATTTCAACAACTACTTCTTCAGGTTCTACAGCAAGATTCTCAACGGAAACTTCATTGCATTCAAAAACATTGAAAGTTACTGTTCATCTTGAACCCTCAACAGTAACTTCCTTCCTGCACATCAATCAGTGCTCTCCCCGTGGCTAAGAATGGTCGGCCCAAAATGAGAGGAATTCCTTATCCTCTTCCATGTCCAACACCACAAAGTCTGCTGGAAAAATTATCTTCCCCACCTTCACTAATACATCTTCTACTATCCCCCTCGGGTGCTTTTTGACCTATCCGCTAGTTGCAACGACATGGTCGTTGGCTTCACTTTCAGCATCCATTTGCCTATTGCAAAAATGAGATCCTCCATCACTAATGATTGCTCGTGGTACCCCAAACCTAGAGAAAATATTTTTCCTCACAAAATTAATCACTACCCTAGCATCATTAGTTGGCAATGCTACTGCCTCAACCCACTTCGACACATAATCCACCGCTACCAAGATATACGTATTCCCAAAAGAACTTGGGAAGGGACCCATGAAATCAATCCCCCAAACGTCAAAAATTTCAACCACCAGGATGTTGTTCAACGGCATTTCATCTCTTTTTGAAATATTTCCCATCCGTTGACATTGGTCACACTCTTGAATCATCCAGAACGAATCCTTAAAGAGGGTTGGCCAATAAAACCCTGATTGTAACACCTTGGCTGCTGTTCTAGCTCCCCCAAAATGGCTACCTACTTCCTTTTCATGACAATGCCTTAAAATGCTCTCTATTTCCTCCTTCAGGACACATCTCTGTATCATTTGATCAGTACAGTGTCTATACAAGAACGGCTCTTCCCAAAAGTAGTACTTTAAATCTGAGAAAAAATTCCTCTTTTGTTGGTATGTCATACCACTTAGGAGCACCCTTGATGACAAATAGTTTGCAAAATCCGCATACCATGGTGCTTCTTCCACTCTCATCAACTTCTCATCCGGAAATGTTTCTCTAATTGGCATTTCCTCCTCATTTCCCTTGATTGGTCTCTCAATTCTCGATAAGTGATCAGCTACCACATTTTTCGACCCTTTCTTGTCTTGAATTTCCAACTCAAACTCTTGAAGTAGTAAAATCCATCTTATCAGCTGAGGTTTTGCTTCTTGCTTTGCCAGTAGGTGTCTGAGTGCTGAATGGTCCGTGTATACGATCACCTTTGCACCTAATAAGTAAGAACGAAACTTGTCAAAAGCAAAAACTACAGCCAATAATTCTTTTTCAGTGATGGTGTAATTCAATTGTGCATCAACAAGTGTTTTGCTAGCATACTGAATTACATGTAACACTTTATTTTTTCTCTGTCCTAATACTACCCCTAAAGCAAAGTCACTAGCATCACACATTAATTCGAAGGGCAGTCCCCAATCGGGAACTGCAATAATAGGTGCAGATACTAATAAATTTTTTTAGAGTTAGGAAGGCATGCATGCAGGCATCATTAAAGTCAAAAACAACATCTTTATTCAATAGATTGCAAAGGGGTTTAGAAATCTTAGAAAAATCATTGATGAAGCGTCTGTAAAACCCTGCATGCCCCAAAAAACTTCAGACTGCCTTGACGTTTGATGGTGGTGGTAGCTTCTCAATCACTTCTGTCTTTGCTCGATCAACTTCAATCCCATCCTTGGAAATCCTATGACCGAGCACTATTCTCTCTTGGACCATGAAGTGACATTTCTCCCAATTCAGCACCAAGTTTGTCTCCATACATCGCTGCAAAACAAGAGAAAGATTAGTTAGACAGTTATTAAATGATGAGCCAAAAACTGAGAAGTCATCCATGAAGACTTCTATAAACCGTTCCACCATGTCTCCAAAGATTGACATCATGCATCTTTGGAATGTTGCTGGTGCATTGCATAGCCCAAATGGCATCCTTCGGTAAGCAAAGGTGCCGTAGGGGCAAGTGAAGGTCGTTTTCTCTTGATCCTCAGGAGCGATGGCAATTTGGTTATATCCTGAATACCCATCCAGAAAACAATAATAGGCATGTCCTGCCAACCTCTCCAACATCTGATCAAGGAAGGGTAATGGGAAATGATCCTTCATTGTCGTCTCATTTAGTTTACGGTAATCAATGCATACTCTCCAGCCCGTCACCGTCCTTGTTGGTATCAACTCATTACACTCATTCTTCACTACCGTGATCCCTCCTTTCTTCGAAACCACTTGAACCGGGCTCACCCATGGGCTATCAGAAATCGGATAAATGATCCCCGCATCTAAGAGTTTCACTACCTCCTTTCTCACCACCTCTTTCATTGAAGGATTCAATCTCCATTGTGGTTGTACCCTAGGCTTAATATCATCCTCCATGAGAATCTTATGCATGCAAAATGATGGCGAGATACCTCTAATGTCCGAAATGGTCCATCCAATTGCTAGTCTATGTTCCCTCAACACCCTAATCAACCTCTCTTCCTCTAATGCACTCAAATCTGAACTAATAATCACCGGAAAAGTTTCTGAGTCTCCAAAAGGTTTCAGTTCAAGCCTTGGAGCCTCTTCATTTGTTTCCTTTACCTTCTCCTTGTCAAAATCAAACTCCTCAAATTCTATATATTGACTATCCTCAATCGGTTGAAGTGCTTCTAACATTCTAGCACAATCATTACTTGCTGATTCTTCTACCTCTACTGTTTTTGATTTGGCTATGCAAGCTTCTAGAGGTAATTCTGGGGTGTTTTCTTCCATGGATTCCACAACAAGTTTATCCACCACATCGACACTAAAGCATGAATCCGCTTAACGGAAACTTCATTGCATCAAAAACATTGAAAGTTACTGTTCATCTTGAACCCTCAACAGTAACTTTCCTTCCTGCACATCAATCAGTGCTCTCCCCGTGGCTAAGAATGGTCGGCCCAAAATGAGAGGAATTCCTTATCCTCTTCCATGTCCAACACCACAAAGTCTGCTGGAAAATTATCTTCCCCACCTTCACTAATACATCTTCTACTATCCCCCTCGGGTGCTTTTTGACCTATCCGCTAGTTGCAACGACATGGTCGTTGGCTTCACTTCACCAATTCCTAATCTCCTGAAAACAGAAAAGGACATCAAATTAATACTAGCTCCTAGATCACATAAAACACGATCAAAAGTAATATCCCCACACAAGGAATAATAAAACTCCCTGGATCTTTGAGCTTCAGGGTAATTTTTTCTGGAGGATGGCACTGCACTCTTCCGTGAGCATCACCATTTCCTTATCTTCTAACTTCCTTTTGTTCGAAAGGATTTCCTTCAGGAACTTCGCATAACTTGACATTTGCTGCAATGCATCTGCAAAAGGAATGTTAATATGCAATTTTTTTAAAATTTCAATAACTTTGAAAATGTTTATCCTAATTCTTTTTCTTCAATCTCTGAGAAAAGGCACGAGTGGGGTGTGATGTGCCAATTCTGGTGGTATCTCGAGGAATGGCAATTTCTCCTTCTTCTTTTGCCTTTCTTCATTTATCTTTGTCTCTTCCCCAAATCACTTAGTTTCTCTTCACAAATGATTTCTTCATCAATTTTCTCTCAGAATCTTCCTTTCCGGGTTGCTCCACCTCTTTGTAGTGTGTCTACCTCTTCCAAAACTGTCCCACTTCTCAAATTATGGCATTTGCTTGTTCACTGGGTTAATCACTGTATTGCTTGGTAGAGAACCCTGCGTCTATCATTAAGCTTCTCGGCCAATTGGCCCATCTGTACCTCAAGATTCCGAATGGACGCCCCTTGGTTTCTAAAATTTCCTCGTCTCATTCATGAACCCTGTGGTCTCTTGCATGAATTTACCAAACATATCCTCCAACTTTGTCACTCTTTGATCTCCTAGTTGATTGGTCACCCCTGGTTGGTTATTTGGAACTGGCCTCTGATTCCATTGGTTATTTTGTTGGTTCTGATTTCCCCAAGCCAGATTTGATGATTTCTCCACCTGGATTGTATGTGTTGAAGTATGGGTTGTTCGGTTTCTCTGATTTCCTGCCAAGTAATTCACTTGCTCCATTGATGAAGATGACGGAGCAAATGTGTTTCCAACTTGACACTCGCTGCTCACATGGTTTCCTGCACAAAAATCACATGTTAGTTGAGGTGCTTGTATAGAGTTTACCTGCATAGTTCCCAACTATTTTTGAAGTGCAGTGAGTTGGGCCGAGATGGCTATGAAGGCATCAACTTCATGAAGACCCGAAGATTTCCTTGTAGTAACTCTCTCATTTGTCTTTGATAGTTGTTGCTTGCCAAAACCTCAAGCAACTCATACGCCTCCTCGGTGTCTTATTCTACAAGGCCCCTCCTGAAGCTGCATCCACCATGGTTTGCACATTACCCATCAAACCATTGTAAAATGTTTGGACTTGAAGTCAAACTGGCAAACCATGGTGTGGACACTTCCTCATTAACTCCTTGTATCTTTCCCAAGCCTCATACAGTGACTCGGACTCTTCTTGTAGAAATGATGTGATATCATTTCTCAATTTCGCTGATTTAGCTAGAGGAAAGAACTTGGTCAGGAATTTCTGTGCTAGATCATTCCACGTTGTTGATTGTTCCGGTGGTAATGCCATTAACCACCCCTTGCTTTATTTCCCAATGAGAATGAATAACCGCAGCCTAATAGCATCATTTGACACTCCATTTGACTTGAAGGTGTCACAAATTTCCAGGAAATTTGCAATGTGCTGATTCGGATCTTCCTTCAAATCACCATGAATCTAACCGACTGCTGGATCATCTGGATGATTGCTGGCTTGATCTCGAAATTGTTTGCTTACACGGTAGGTCTAGTGATACTCGACCTACTACCATTCACTATGGGAACTGAAAATTCCCTCATGTTCTATTTTCTTGTTTAGCCATTTCAACATTACATCTTCAGGTTCTACAACAAGATTCTCTCTTTCTCTTCTCCTTGTTACGTCTTCTCACGGTTCTCTCAAGCTCAAGGTCAACAGGAACCACTGGTTGATGTCTTGTTCTTCGCATAAACTGAAACGAACAGAGTGAAGAAAAGTGAGATCACAATTCTAATGAAAATAAAAACAAAAAATAAAAACTTCAATCTAGCTAACTAAAGAAAAACTCAATGTTAACTTAAAACAATTCCCCAGCAACGGCGCCAAAAACTTGATGCGTGTTTCTTACAACATGCAAAATGTAGCAAGTAACTAGTCGCTCAAGTAATAAAGATGAGAAAGAGTATCGTTCCCAGAGAGATTGTTAGCAAAGCACTGAGTTTCCTAATGTTCTCAAGTTGAAGCAATCGAATTCTTGGATTGGTGGGAGCAAATTCTAATTAAAAACAACAATGAATTTTAAACTAAGATTTAAAACTTAATTAAGAAAGCAATATGGAAAACGGAATATCAATTCAAGCAAAACGGGTAGGTTTTGACTTCGTTTGGATTTTTATGGTTAAACCTAAAAATTACACTACTTCACATTCATATGCATGGTTGTAAATCGAACTCACTATATGTTAAACATACCCTATCGGGCTATATCTTCCTATTCTTCCTTATTAACCTTCCGCACCCAACAAATTGAAGATTAATAATTCCAAACTCATTAAGCAAAAGAATCCTATATGATTTCATTAATTCTTGAATCTATCTCTAGCATCCAATACTATAATGGTGATTACCCAAGACCTAACATGATTCATTTCTCAATCTCACCATGTTCATCACATACACATTTAAAATCAAGTAACACACAACCAAAGCATATTCATATGAAAATAACACAATCAAACCCTTAACCCATTTAAAATCCAAACTACCAACAAAACCCTAACCCAAAAATGATTAGTTCATAGCTAAATCAATAATACACAACGAAAATCGGAATAAACAAGTTCAACATAATGAAAATGAGATAAAAGATTAGAAATCTCCCCAAAAGATGAATCCTCAGTTAGAAATCGAATCTTCTTCCTTTTACAAACCAAATCGCTCAAAGTTCTTAGAAAGTGCAAAAGTGGCTAAACCTAAAACAAATGAAGGCCCTCGGCAAAAAGACTAAGTTTTTCTTTTATACTTCGTCCAAATAACCCGCCAAACCGCACAGCACGAAACTGTGCGTTTAACAAAACTGAAATAATGACTGTCGCCGCTGCGAAGAATGAAGCAGACACGCTCGTCCCTGGCTTACTTCACCACGGCGAAGACAATTCCTTCGCCGGGGCGAAGCTTCTTGAAGAGTTCTGAAATTACAGAACTGCCACTCTGCTTGCTTCTTTGCTTTATTCTTCGATTCTCGGTGCTCTCCCTTGGAAACAAACTTCATCGTACTTTATCCTGCTCCAGAACTCTCCTATCTTCTAAGATCCGTTAATTTCTGAGTCAAAAATATCTAATTTTGTCCTTATTTGCTCCAATTGTCCATTTTAACCTGAAATACGAAAAGTAAAGAATTAAGCAACAATTCAGGTCAAAATGCACTAGAAAGTACCTGAAATTCGACAAAAAGGTATAATGAAAAGTGTATAATTCACGGATTATCAGTAAGTAAACCAAATCTAACTATGCTCTTACTCTGCTGTCCCCGTTTTCGTTGTACTGTTTCTAAATTTCTGCTTGCTTTCTCTCTTTATTCTCAGGCGTACTACTTAGCAGTCTTCTATTTTCCTCAAATCTTTCTAAATCCTTCTAGTGTTGTGCTATTCTTTATCATTTTATATCTCTTCTCTACTAGATTATAACTTTTTGTTTCTTTCTCTACTCAACAAATCGCTAAGTTACCTTGCTATTTGTCATGTTTATAATTTATGTTCTTTTCTAGTATGTATCTAATTTCTTTCATTTTCTTGTATATCTCTAATTTCTTTTCTATTCTCATGGGTTTCTATTTTCTTTTCTTCTCTATTCTCATGGGCTTCTATTTTCTTTTCTTCTCTAATCTCACAGGTTTCTATTTTCTTTTCTTCTCTAATCTCACAGGTTTCTATTTTCTTTTCTTCTCTATTCTCGTGGGCTTCTATTTTCTTTTCTTCTCTATTCTTTCTTTTCTTCTCTATTCTCACGGGCTTCTATTTTCTTTTCTTGACTAGTTAGACATGCAACAATAAAATAAAATGTTTAATCTATGCATAAATGCATAAGATGCAATGCACATAAAATGTCTGATGCATATGCAAATGATCATGTTTGTATTCTTTCTGAAAATTCTTTTCTAATTCTTTTCCTTTCTTTCTGAAATTCTTTTTGTTTTCTATTTCTTATTCTATTTTTCTTTCTTTCTGAAATTATTTCTGTATTTTATTTCTTATTCTATTTTCTTTCTTTCTAAAATTCTTTCTGTATTCTGTTCTGGTTTGCCGATTGGACTAGGCTGAGGCATGAATTTGGAACCTTGGCCGTGTGAGCATATTCTGAAATTCTTTTTGGATACAGTACTCATCCACATGCACTTCTAGTGGACTGTACAATTCTGTTTTCTATTCTAAGGCCGCTCACTGATGGCGGTGTGCATGTGGGAAACTTCTGCATCTCTATCGCCACTAGCTACTGTAGCGAACGCTCACAAGTTCCCCCATCGCAATAGCCCTCTGAAAACATGCTCTGTAAATCTGCAAAATAACTAGCTAGACATTTCCAATAATTATAAAATTTCTGAAATATATGTTATGCTATGTCATGCATTTATATGCTGTCTATGCATGATCTCAAAATACGTGTCTGACTCTGGCATGTATTCTATTAATTCTAAGGCTTTTATTTCTATACTTTTCTGAAAAGCCCAAAGTTCTATTCTACCAACACGCTTAAATTGAACATTTTCTATTTTATTCTTTATTTCTGAATTCTATGCATCGTGTGTACGCACATGATTCTATCATTTCTACATAATTATGTAATTCTTCAATTCTATCATGCTATGTAAAAAGTACACGTGCACAAGTACATTAACTCTTACAAATTCTACTCTTTAATATTTTCTAATGTAACAAACATGTCTTGTACAACTTTCTAAATACAAATCTTAATGCCATAAATTTTCATTCTCTTAACATGACCATCAACATTATTATACATGCCCTTCTTTCTTCTTTTCTTTTGGCTACATTCTATACATTAATCTATATTGCCATGTTAATCATTGTAAATCCAATCTAACATATGGCACAACATATATAATTTGGCTAAATTCTAGTTTCTTTCTAACATTCTTAACTAAACTTTTGGCCAATATAACATATTCTCAAGATCTTCTATGACAATTTTATAGCTTGTAATATATAGGAAGGAATGAAAACTATACCCATACCAATCAATTTCTAAAATGGTCATGTATTTAATATATAAACTAAACTTCTATTTCTTTGATGTTTCTTTGATATTTATACTTGGGAACGCTTTTCTACTCTTTATACAATAAAATCACTTCTTACATATTATTTATAACTAATCTCAAAAAAAGAAACAACAATATATTCATTTGGCCAAGCCATTCTTTGAATGATATTTCTAATTTCAAGCATACAAACTTGACAATTTATGGTGGCATATTGTAACATTATAATATAATCACCCATCTTTTACTATCATCAATACTACACTATTGCAACAATTTAATATGCAATTCTTGCCATCATTTTTCTAAAGTCATAAGTTTCAAAACTCATAATTCAATGACTAAATACAATATGTCATTCAAACTAATACTAAAAGTTCAAGCAACTTGAACCATGCACTAAAAGTCATTCTATAGTCGGCTTCTGCTGAGGAGAAAGATACAGTTTTCTACCTCTTTGTCCTCTAGGAAATAAGAGAAAAAGATCCCAAAAAAACACAATAACCCGTAGTGGATCTACAAGATATTGGACAACCAGCCCAATTTGAATCAGAAAAAGCTCGCAAAGATAAATCATTCTGAAAAGGGAAAAACAAACCTTGTCTTGGACTGTTTTTCAAATAACGCAATACATGCAAGGCAGCTTCCATGTGTGGTCTCTAAGGTGCATGCATGAATCTACTTAACACATGGACCGAATAGGTGATATCCGGCTGGGTAATAGTCAAATAAATTAGGCATCCAACAAGTTGCTTATACTGAGATAGATCTTTAAGCAATTCACCTAAATCCGAGAGCTTTATGTTTTGTTCCATGGGAAAGTTCACAGGTTTAGCACCCAAAAATCCTTTATCTTTTAAAATTTCCAAAGTTTATTTTCGTTGCGAGATGGAAATACCTTTCTTCGACCGAGAAACTTCGATGCCCAGAAAATATTTCAAATCACCCAAATCTTTAATCCGAAAATGACTATGTAGAAATTGCTTGAGAGCTAATATGGCATTGACATCATTACCCATAATAAGAATGTTGTCAACATATATCAACAAAGCTGTAAAAGATTTGCCTTTCTGACATGTGAACAACGAGTAATCTACTTTGGATTGAACAAAGCCAACAGATTGGATAGCTGTAGAGAACTTTGCAAACCATTGTCAGGAAGCTTGCTTTAAGCCATATAACGACTTGTGAAGGCGACATACTAGATTCTCCCCCTGTTGCTGAAGACCAGGAGGTGGAGACATATAAATTTCTTCATGGAGACCACCATGAAGAAAAGCATTGTTGACATCAAGTTGGTGAAGAGACCAATTCTGGGCAGCTGCTAAAGCCAATAAACAATGAACAGCAATCATTTTAGTAGTGGGAGAAAAAGTGTCATGGTAATCTATACCTTCTAGCTATGTGTAACCTTTTGCAACCAAACGAGCTTTGAAAAGCTCAATAGTACCATCCGAGTGCCATTTGATTTTATAAACCTAACGACAACCAATAGGCTTCTTACCAGGAGGAAGAGAAGTGAAGGACCAAGTGTGGTTAGCTTCTAAAGTAGCCAATTCAGATTGCATTACTTCTTACCAATCTGAATGAAAAACTGCTTCTGTATAAGATGTAGGCTCAATATCTTGACTAACAGTAGCAGTAAAAGAGCAATGTTGTGGTGAGTAACGATGATAAGAGAGAAAATTGCAAATGGGATATCACGAACCTTTTTATGGACTTGATGACAAAGGCGGCAAATGGTTGGGACATGTTACTTGGTTGCAGAAAAAATCACGTAAAGCCATGGGAGGGTGATGAGGTCTTTGAGAGCAGCGTAAAATGGGTTCGGGAGGAGGACTAGTAGGTGATGGCTGAGGAGAAGCTACATTTGGTGGTAAGGGTTGTTGGGCAGGAGAAATTGGTTCTGGTGGTGAGGGTTGTTGGACTGGTGGGGAAGGATCAGATACAAAAAGAGGAATCACAGGGGTTGAATTTGAGGAAGTGGATGGAATGGACTCATAAGAAAAAATAGTTTCATGAAAAACAATATCACGGCTAGTGAACATTTGGTGTGTGGCAAGGTCATAAAGCATGTAAGCTTTCTGACCAACTAGATAGCCAAGAAAAATACATTGTTTGGCTCGAGGAGCGAATTTATGGGGGACATGCACATCAGTAGCATAGTTAAGGCACCCAAAAACTCAAATATGGGAATAAAAAGGAAGCTTACCATAAAGTCGTTCAAAAGGTGTTTGGCGAGAAAGGAGTGGTGTGGGCAAACGATTGATTATATGAACAGTAGTAGAAACACATTTTGCCTAAAAATGTAAAGGAAGGTGGGCTTGAAAACGAAAAGCTCTAGCGGACTCAAGAATATGGCGATGCTTGCGCTCTACAACCCCATTTTGTTAAAGAGTATAGACACAAGAATGTTGGTAAGTGGTCCCTTTTTGTTTAAAAAATTCCCACATAGAGAAGAATTCTCCACCATTATCAACCCGAATGTTGGCTATAGAAACAGGGAATTGTTTTTGGACAAATGAGAAAAAATTGACAAGTAAATGTTGTGTTTCACTTTTGTGATGCATAAAAAATACCCATGTGAATCTAGAATAATCATCCACAATAGTAAAAAAATATTTCGCACCAGAAAGAGAGGCAATTTTATAGGGGCCCCAAATGTCACAATGAATTAAGTCAAAAGGTCTAACAGACAACATTGAACTAACAGAAAATGGAAGTCGACTTTGTTTTGCAAGTGCACAAACATCACAAGCATTATTAGACTGAAAAGGGAAATTTAAAAAATGCTTTGCCATAAAATCTAATCTAGAGGAAGACAAATGCCCCAATTGACGATGCCACAAAGCGGTGGAGGAGGTGACCTGAGAACTGGGTGAACGGCAAGAAGTGGCTGCTGCGGATGGAGTTTGAGGTTTTGGCTTCTCTGACACTAACGCAACCAAGTAATAAAGTTCGTCTCGTTGTTCACCCAAACCAATCGTGGTCCTCGTCGTCAAGTCCTGCAAAATACACCAATGAGGGAAAAAAGTTACTAAACAATTTAGATCTCTGGTAACTCGACTCACAGACATTAAATCTACCTTAAAAGATGGCACACCAAGCACATTTTTTAAAGTAACAGCAGAATTCAAAGGTAAATTCCCAATGGATGTAATCAGAGCCTGTTCTCCACTTGGCATAGCAACTGATGCCAAAAAAGTGTTCTTACTGTTGTTAACAAGCAAAGTTGGGGATGAAGTAATGTGGTATGTGGCACCACTGTCTATAATTAATTGATGGAGGTGCAACAATGTTTGTAACAAACCTGAGGAAGCAACATTAGCTTTAGGATTGGCGGATTGTGTTGTCCCTTTACCCTAAATGATAGATAACATTTGCTGGATTTACAAATCAGAGAGCCCATTTGTCACCGACGGCACTTCTTGCATTATTGGACTTTCCTTAACATTGTTGACTGAAGATTGATGGCTACGGTTGTGCTTGAAATGAGTGTTTCCTTGATTAGACATGTTTGATGCATGTTTAGGGTGTTCTGGTGGGTACCCATTCAGCTTCCAACATGTTTCTCGTACATGATGGTCACGGCCACAATAAGAGCAATGCAAAGGTTTTCGATTAGATGGGTTGGAACGAGAAGAAGAACCTTGTCCATGTCAAACAGCCAGAGCCACCAGTTCAACCCTTCGAACAACCATGGATGAGTTCTTCGTCCTCTCATATGCAACCCCCAAGCTTCGCTGCTTCTCCTCTTGTATAATGGAAGAGTAAGCCTTGGCAATATCAAGTAGTGGATTCATCAACAGAATTTGCCCTCTGATTGCACTGTAGGACTTATTGAGTCCCATGAGAAATTGCATCAATCTGCGTCTCTTATGGTCTGCCGCACAAGAGCAAACGGTGTCATTATAGGATCCTAGTTCATCCCATAATTTTTTTAGCCTTGTGTAATAAGCTGCAACAGTCATCTAATCTTAAGCAAGACAAGCAATGTCCCTTCAATCTGAAAAATGCGAGGGGGCATTGCTTTAAGAAAAACGATCCTGAAGGTCTTCCCATACCTCCTGGGTGGTGGTCGAAAAAATAACACTGTCTACAAGGTCCTGTGTGAGTGAATTGAGAATCCAAAAGAGGATCATATCGTTGCATTTTTTCCACGAAGCATAGTCGTTTGGTTTGGCTGTGGCAGACGGCATTGTGGTGGTCCCGTCTATGAAACCTAACTTGGATTTGGCATTCAAAGAAATCGTCATGGCTCTATACCATATCGAATAATTATCCCAATTGAGGGATTTGGAAACAAGCACCATTCCTGGATGATCGAAATGATGAAGAAAATATGGATTTGCAGCATCAAGCTTGCCTCCATTCGAAGGTTGCTGTTCTATCATGATAATGAGAAACAGCAATAAAAAGAAGGCAAAAAGAAAGGGGGTAGAGGCAGAGAGCTAGGGTATCGTTCCCTGCTCTGATACCATGTAAAGAAGAAAAATAATATTTGCCTTTGAATAATTTTATTAAATTAGGAGACGTAGCTTTATACAAGAGATTTCCTACAATCATGCTAATCTATTCTAGGTAGTCTAAGTATAAAAGACAACTAAACAAATATACAATTAATATAATATATTTGTCAATGAATGGTAGTCTATAAAAGGCAACTAAACAAATATACAACTAATGAAATATATTTGTCAATGAATGGCCAGATATCATTGACCTTCCCTTCTCAACAGCATTTGCCATCCTACTGCTTTACACGAGACAACAAACCTTACATAAGCCTTGACATGTGGAAGACATGCTGCCCAACTTCTGTTCAAATGGGTTGTCTTGACTGTTGTTTTTACTTTTAAACATCCACCTTAGTTGATATCTCCAACTCCAAATGTTCAATCTCAAGAATTTGATTATTGTCAAAGATGAACATGACTGAAGCAGATATCAACAGTAAAGGAAAACGGTGGTCTCTCAAGGGAATGACCGCTTTAGTCACCGGTGGAAGCCGAGGCATAGGGTCGGTGACCTCAAATATAATTTTTCGTTTTCCGTTTCATTAATCAGTTGTTTATCATTTTCTGTAAGTCCCATTTGTTTTTGTATTTGGAGTTAGGCATGCAATAGTAGAAGAACTAGCAGGATTTGGTGCAGTTGTCCACACTTGTTGTCGTAACCAAAAAGAACTTGATCGATGTCTACAACAATGGAAAACCATGGGTTTTACAGTGACAGGATCAGCATGTGACTTGTTTTACCCTGACCAAAGGGAGAAATTGATGGAAACTGTCTCCTCTCTCTTCCAGGGAAAGCTCAACATCCTTGTGAGTTTATTGAAATACATATCAGATTGTAAATTCTGCAAGTTCTTATGATCTCTAACTTGGCCTTCCAACATCTAAAATTTATTTATTTATTTCTTTAAAATTTCATACTTTTTTAATGGAAATGGTCGATTTGCTTAGGTGAATAATGTTGGGACAACTATCCGAAAAGAAGTTGTAGAATTCACAGCTGAAGATTTCTCAACTATTATGGTTACAAATTTTGAGTCTGCCTACAATTTATGTCAACTTGCGCAACCCCTTTTGAAAGCTTCAGGATATGGAAGCATTGTATTTAATTCCTCCATTTCAAGTTCTGTGGCTATATCTCTTTCATCTATCTATGCAGCATCTAAAGGTATCTTTTTAATGGCAAACTTCGTCTTTCTGTTTCCAGGAATTCGCATATCTGCTGATGTTTTTACCTTTTTATTGTTTCAGGAGCTATGAATCAATTTACAAAGAACTTGGCATGTGAGTGGGCAAAAGACAATATAAGAGTTAATGCTGTTGCACCTGGCCTAATCAGAGTAGAGAGACCGAAATCCATGATGGTACAAACCTCTCCCCTGTTCTCCCCTTTCGTGAGAATGGATGAAATCTCTTATAACATATCTTTTGTTCATCATAAGGAGTCTGATCTTAATCTTTGCTTGCTTTCTTCTTTAGTTTTCATATGTAAAATCTTAAGTCAATGTTTTGGTTGATGCAATGATGTTCATTTATGAATCCATCAAAGTTTTCACTATTGCTGCATTAAATTAAGATTCCTCTTTTCACAGGAAGATCCTAAGAACAAGAAGGGCTATGATGACGTGATGTCTCGCACTCCGATGCATCGTCCAGGAGAACCTAATGAAGTTTCATCATTGGTGGCATTTCTTTGCTTTCCTGCCGCTTCATATATCACAGGGCAGATAGTCTTTGTTGATGGAGGATATACTGTGAGTGGTTTCAGCACTTAAACAGAAATCCTTCAACAATCTTGCTGAGACTACAAGGTCGGTCAAGAGCTATAATCTGAATTATGCTTTTTCAAATAACCTTCCCTCTTGTAAGGACCCAAGTTTGTTTGTTGTTTGAAGAGAAATTGTTATTGAATATCATATGAATTATGCACTTTCTCTTCATCAAATAAAAAGTTTTGAATTCTTTCAAAAGGTAGTACGATTAAACGAGACCTGGAAATTCAAATGAAGATATCGTATATAACCTCAAATTTCAGTCAAAATCCAGGAATTGAGAAAGAAAAAAAACTTCTAAGCCTGCTCCTTATTTCCCATCTTCCCTCTTATAATATATGAGTTGTATGCATCAAGGCAAGTCCTTACTGTTAAAGTTCACTTATCCAGTTTGTAGTTCTGGCCCCATGAAGCTGGATCAAGATGACTTGGCCCCTGGAAGCTTAATAGACCCAGGCTTGGCTTTCTAAGTATTTAAGTCCCTGAAATTTTATGATCATCATCTCCTTCATATAAAAATCAGAGGCCTGGACGTAGCTATTCCCTTGAGTCGCAGCAGTAATTCATATCTAGAAAAATTATTTTAGAAAAACATCAGGATCAAAGTAAAATGACTAACGATCAGATTAGAGAAGGTTAATTGCTTATTACATAGGGCGAGTTGGGACTCACGTTGACAGGTCATATTAAGCATTTTCCACAGGACCACAAGCAAGAATTTATGCAAACATAAATTCATGATAAGAAAGGTGAATGAATTTAGAGTAATTTTTGTTCAGGTTGACACTTTGACAGATATTATTAAGTATTCTCCAAAAGGCCACAAACAGCAATTCAGAGCATACAGAAATTTATGAGTAGAAAGGTTTCTTGGTTTGTATTTCAAGTGTGTGGCACTAATCAATAATTGACATTTTAATTCACAATACTATATCATCATCAATATGATAATTTACGATTCGTATCACATTATACGGCTCTTCTGTGACTTGTGTCACAGAAATTCGATAACTAGCAAAGATAATCATGGGAGAAGAAGCGATCAACATGAAAGAAAGAAGATGGTCTCTCAAAGGAATGACTGCTCTCGTAACAGGAGGAACCCGAGGCATAGGTTTGGTAACCGTAGAAACCCAAAAAAAAATCTTCCTTTATCAGTTGCTTCAATATAAATCAATGCATTGACACAATAATTACACAAATAGATTATTAATCTTTTTTCATTTCTGTGTTGGGCATTAAGGCATGAAATAGTTGAAGAATTGGCAGGATTTGGTGCACTTGTCCACACCTGCTCTCGTAACCAAACAGAGCTAGATCAGTGCTTACAGGAAATGGAAAAACATGGGGTTTACAGTGACAGATTCAGTATGTGATCTGTTAGGCCGTGGCCAAAGGGAAAAATTAATGGAAACTGTCTCCTCTGCCTTCCATGGGAGGGTCAACATCCTTGTAAGTGTATGATTTAGATGCTTGCCACCATAATGAAAATTTCTTTAGTGAATTTATCCAGCTCTAAATCTATATTCTTGGCTTTTCAACATGCCCACACCCGTCTAAAATTGCTTCAATTTTCTCACTTTACTCTTTGTCCATAATTTGCCTAGGTGAACAATGCCGGGACAGCTATTGCAAAAAATGCGGTAGAATTCACCGCTGAAGACAATGGCTATAGATGGTATAAATTTCTTCTGAAGTCCTCAATTGCTTTATCTTTAAAACCCATCAAATTTCACACTACTGCTCTATGACTTCAATATTTTTCTTTCCACAGGATATACTGTAAATGGATCTTTCTAATTAAATAAGGATTATGTTTGTCCGGAAACGAAGTTTGTCCATTGTGTTGATCTTTTGCTTGTTTCATTATAAAGTGAACTTAAGGGATGGTGATCCTCAGGTATTAGGCAAACTAAAAAAACAAAGTTGATGGTTTATCACTTTATAGCACCAGCAGGTACCTACTGAGATATTTTAGAAGCCCTGTCCTGGATCCCGGAAAGTTGTATCTGAATGTCTGATCCAGTTTGTAGTTTTTGGCAACAAGACGAGTTGGGCCCTGGAGGCCTAATGCAACCAGGGGTTTTGCGTTGAATGAAGTCTCCATGAAGTATGAACAGGGATAGTAAAATTGCAGGTTTTGGATAGGTTCAAGTTAGGGGTGAGCGATTCCGAGTATCCTGTATTTTTCGGGAGAACCAAAACTGGAATCACACAGTGCAAGTTCCCAAAAAAAGGAACCGAAACCAAAACCGCACAATACAGGTTCTTAAATTTAAGGAACCGGAACCTGAAATGCAGGTTCCGGTTCCTTTTCCGGGTACCCTATAGAAAATCAATTACCCTCTATTAGTTTAAAAAATGACAAAAATACCTTAAACATTTACAAATACACCCCTAACAAATTTTGATTACTCATTCATTTGTATCCAATGTAACTCATGAATCCTCTAATCTCTAGGCAATACTTGAATTCAATTAATTCATCACAATTAATATAAAATTCCTCAATCAAAACCAAAACACAAACAATTATTCATCACAATTCACATCAAATAACTTCATCAAAATCATTCAAACAAACAATAATATAGAAAGTTAAAAACTGTCACCAACTTCTTTGATTCTCCCCCAACTAAATACTAATGTAGTAAATTTAATGTTATAAATTATTAATGTTTATAATGTAATATAGTAATGTTGTAATTAATTAAGTAATTATTTAATTATAATGTAATGTTATAATTAATTAAGTAATCATACTATACATTTATAATATAATTTTATAATTAATTAAATTTCTAATTATTTAATTAAATATTGTACTAATATTTATAATGTAATGTTATAATTAGTTAAGTAATCATACTATAAATTTATAATGTAATGTTACAATTAATTAGATTTTTTAACCATTTAATTAAGTAATGTACTAATGACTAATGTAGTAAATTAATAATGTTTATAATGTAATTTTATAAATTTATAATTAATTAAGTAATTATTTAACAATAATGTAATGTTATAATTAATTAAATTTCTTATCATTTAATTAATTACTAATGTTTAATGTTTATAATATAATGTCATAATTAATTAAGTAATAATTTAATTATGTAATGTTATAATTAACTAAGTGATTATACTACACTGTAAATTATAATGTTATAATTAATTAAGTAATATACTATTTAACTATAATGTAATATTATAATTAATTAAATTTCTAATCATTTAATTAAGTATTGTACTAATGTTTATAATAGAATGTTATAATTAATTAAGTAATCATATTATAAATTTATAATATAATGTTATAATTAATTAAAATTCTAATCATTTAATTAAGTATTGTGTAAATTACTAATGTTTATAATATAATGTCATAATCAATTAAGTAATCATTTAATTATGTAATGTTATAATCAATTATGTGATCATACTGTAATGTAATATTATAATGAATTAAGTAATCATACTATAAATTTATAATTTAATATTATAATTAATTAAATTTATAATAATTTAATTAATATACTAATATTTATAATGAAATGTTAGAATTGATTAAATAATCATACTATAAATCTATAATGTAATGTTATAATTACTTAAATTTTTAATCATTTAATTAAGTAATGTAATAATGTAGTAAATTATTAATGTTTATAATGTAATGTTATAAATTTTAAATTTATAATTAATTAAGTAATTATTTAACTATAATATGATGTTTAATTAATTAAATTTCTAATCATTTAATTAAGTAATCACTTGTTTATAATGTAATGTTATAATTAATGTTTATAATATAATGTCATAATTAATTAAATAATCATCTAATTATGTAATGTTATAATTAATTATGTAATCACACTATAATGAAATGTTAGAATGAATTAAGTAATCATAGTATAAATCTTTAATATAATATTATAATTAATTTGTTTATAATATAATATTATAATTAATTAAGTAATCATTTAATTATAATGTAATGTTATAATTAATTAAGTAATCGTACTATAAATTTATAATGTAATGTTATAATTAATTAAATTTATAATCATTTAAGTAAGTATTGTGCTAATGTTTATATCGTAAATTAGTAATTACTAATGTTTATAATATAATGTCATAATCAATTAAGTAATCATTTAATTATGTAATGTTATAATTAATTATGTGATAATGTTATAGTGAATTAAGTAATCATACTATAAATCTTTAATACAATATTATAATTAATTAATTTTTTAATCATTTAATTAAGTATTGTATTTAATGTTTATAATGAAATATTATAATTGATTAAGTAATTATACTATAAATCTATAATGTAATGCTATAATTAATTAAATTTCTAATTATTTAATTAAGTAATATACTAAATGTTATAAGTCAATTAATTAAGTAGTAATCAATTAATATAATGTTATAATTAATTATACTATAAATCAATTAAGTAATTTTTTAAAATTATAATTAATTAAGTAATCATTTAACTATAATGTAACGTTGTAATTGATTAAGTATGATATTTAACTAGTAATTAAATTTATTAATGTTTATCAATTTATCATATATAATTGATTAATGGCTAATTTACTATAGATATACTTAGAACTTGATAATTGAAGTAAATAACTAAATATATGATTATTCAATCAAATATACTATTTTATTCAAAAATAATTCTTTTAATAACATTAAAACACTTTTAGTTGGATCCTAATTCCAATTATACATTTAATTAATCAAAACTTTAATATTAATATATTATAATATATTAAAGTTTTTAATATAGTGTAGTTTATATGTAATAAGTATAATTGTATATTTATTTAATTAGGTTATTCTAAAAATTTAACTTTTTTCTATTTTGATTTTTTTTATATGTAAAATAACAGAAACCCCCCATTATTCAAAAAAATTTCATTACAGCCCATGTTCCAAAATAAGTTCCAAAAATCAGTTCCAAATAGGTTCTAAACCGGATACCCGCTACAGGTTCCAAGCAGGTTCCAAACCAGGTACCCGTTTCAGGTTCTTTTTCCAGGTTCCAGTTCCGGTTTCTCCAAACATAAGAACTAGAACCGCATAGTATCGATTCCAATAAAATGGAACTAGAACCTACCCACACAGTACCGATTCCGGGTAGGTTTCAGTTCCGGTTCTGGTTCTACCCGCAGGTTTCAGTTCTACCCACTATCCGTGCTCACCCCTAGTTCAAGTTCAACCCATATCAAAGTTAGCTTCAAGGCATGTTACAAATTGTCGCTTTTATTAAGAAATTATTTGCGCCCACCAATTGTGTGATGCACTGGGCCTTGCAAAGTCTCCAGGATATGAAGCACGATTATGTTTGCTTGCGTTGTGCATCGACAAAAGCAAACTCGAATACAACTCCTGAATTTTACAAGCCTGCCAAAAATCAGAATTCTATTTCTGTAGTAATAGAACACCGGATTTTATGCTAGAAAACTACGAATAATTTATGCAATGAAAGATTTAGAGAACGGTGGAAAAAAAATAAAGACTTTTCACTAGTTCTGTATGTACAGAAAATGGCCACACAAAGATCTTATTTATAATATTATAGGCACCAATTGGCTCACAACCTTTCATTCATGTCATTTCATTTTTAGCCATAGGATTAAAGTTTAAATCTAATAAATCAACACAACCTCATGGATATGTCCCTTCAAAAGGACACTACCATTAGCCAACTATTTAAATTGTATGTCTTTTCCAAGTGACATATTAGTGCCTTTCTATTTTGTATTTATTTATTATGAAAATTTTCTAACATTTGCTTCCTTATTTGATGCCAATTTTTTTTTTTTTTTTTTTTTTTTTCTACAAATAAGATGATCTGTCACTTAACATAATTGTGTTCCAATCATTTAAATGTATGGGTACCCACAACCTGACCTGACTCGACTTGACCCATTCTTACTTCTTTCAAGATTCAGTTAGATTGAATATTGACTAAGATGCATGCCTGAAAACCAGACCGAACCGGTCGGTCGGACCAGTGACCAACGCCCTCTCTAGTCCAGTTTAGATTGTAGGGGTGTTTTGATGGATTTTAAACATGTAGGGACTATTGGTAATTTTTGGGGTGTTTTTATGAGGTCAAACTTGCGGGACTAATAGGGATCTTTTTGTTGGATTTCAAATCACCCTGATTTTGTCGATTTTGGTGCCAAACAACCCACTTGACACCACCATGGACATCACCTTCATCTAACATCAAAACCCCCATCATCCTGAAGTATGATTGGCCACGATCATGTTGCTACCAAACACAAAATCGGTAAATTCTTCCTTGATTCGGCCGATTTCGGCGGAACACCACCATCGGCGTCACCTTCATCTCCACATCAAAACCCTCATCATCTCAAACTTCGATTGGCTGCCAGTCACCGTCGCAGTCTAATTCGCGATTTCTTGCCCATATAGCAGGGGTGTTTTGCTAGATTTTAAACTTTTAGGACTTAATGGTAATTTTGCAGGGGTGTTTCTGTTAAGTTTCAAACTTTTGAACCGTGGTAACCCGGTGAGACCAGTTCGACTGGCAAAAACTGGAACCGGCCCCTTGACTGGGTCCTGTGGTCTGGTTTCAAAACCTTGCTAAGAAGTGGCTTAGCGTATTGGTAGGTAATTATTTTGTAATAGGCATGTTTCAGAATTCGGATTTTTCAGACAACCAATCCTTCTTGACTGCCACAAAAGGAAGAAATTAACTTCAGAAAAGTTTATAGCCTTGACACGTGGATCCCATGACTTAAAGGTGGTTGGCTTAAACATCCATTTAGTTCCTATTTAATATATCAGGCTCCATCACAGATATCATACAACTAAATAAAAAAGATAAACATGGGAGAAGCAGTTCTCAAAATCAAAGAAAAAAGATGGTCTCTCAAAGGAATGACGGCTCTGGTAACAGGAGGGACCCGAGGCATAGGGTTGGTCACTGAAGAAATTCACCAAAAAAATTATTTCTTCTTTTTTCAATTTCTTGAATTTAAATTAATGTCTAGAAAGAGCAGTATTTTTAACTTTTCTCATTAATCTTTTTCATTGTTGGGTTGGGAATTAAGGCACGCCATAGTAGAAGAATTAGCAGGATTTGGCGCGCACGTCCACACCTGCTCCCGTAACCAAACAGAGCTTGATCAATGCTTGAAGGAATGGAAAAGCATGGGTTTTACAGTGACTGGATCAGTATGTGACTTGTTAGATCGTGCCCAAAGGGAAAATTTGATCAAAACCGTCTCCTCCGTTTTCAGCGGCACGCTCAACATCCTTGTAAGTGTCAGCAGCCATAACGCAAATCAAACTAAATGCCTATATTCTATGGCTTTTGGTCTAATTTTCAAACTTGATTGAGTTTTTAACTAATCCTTACTTCGCTTAGGTGAACAATACTGGGAAGGTTATTGGTAAAACTGCCATAGAATTCACAGAAGAAGATATCTCAACTACAATGGCTGCTAATTTTGAGTCTGCGTACCATCTCTGTCAACTTTCCCACCCCTTGTTGAAAGCTTCAGGAAATGGGAATGTTATATTTATTTCCTCTATCGCAAGTGTTATGGCTACTTCCCAGTTTTCTTCTATCTATGCAGCATCTAAAGGTACATTTTAATTGAGATTGCAACACAAATTCCATAATTACGACTTCAAAATTCACTTGTCAAAACATTTTTCTTCCAGGTGCAATTAATCAAGTTACAAGAAACTTGGCATGTGAATGGGCAAGGGACAAGATTCGAGTTAATACAGTTGCACCAGGGATTATCGTAACCTCAACATTCAAGTCTATGATGGTATGAATCTCCCGAAAAAAAAAAAAAAAAAAAAAAAAAAAAATCTGCTCTACTTTTCTGCAGTCGTTGTTTGCTTTTCTTTTATAATTCGAGGTATTTCCGGAAATTGTAGTATTTGAATATGCATAATCACTTTTAATTTCCTGTTTCTCCGTAGGATGATCCTGATTTTGTGAATCTTATTGAGCAAATAATCTCTCGAAATCCTATGTACCGGGCAGGGCAGCCTGAGGAAGTTTCATCATCGGTGGCATTTCTTTGCCTCCCTGCTGCTTCATACATCACCGGACAAGTTATATTTGTTGATGGAGGATATACTGTGAATGGTTTCAGCTCAACTTATAACAAAAACAATTAAATCCTTCAACCCTGAAGATCTAAACCCTCAGATGGTCGACGCTTCTAAGTAAGGTTATAATTTGTCAGAAAACCAAGTTTGATGTAGTTTGTTTTATTATTGTTTTAAATGAACTTGTTTGCCAGATATGGTTTCAGTGGAATCCTAATGCATTCTTCTCGAGCAACTCAATTTACTCATCGTTTTCTGGAAAAGTGAATTTTTAACCCAATTTGAATTAATATAATTCTTTTCTTTTTTTTCTTTCTTTATAAACTAAACATATTTTTGACATTTGATATTTCTTTTAACACTAAATTCTCTCAAATTAAAAAATCATAATATTCTACATTTTAATCTTACAAAAAAAAAAAAAAATTCATCGTCATGGAAGTATTAGTATTTATGTGATTAAGTGTGAAAGGTATGGGCAGAAGTAGAGGTGTTCAAAAGAACCGGTTGGAACCAGAACTGGCGGGTACCCTGAGTTTGGTTCCGGTTCTTACCCAAAACCAGTCATCAATTGGTAGATTCCGGTTCCAAATTTTTGGAATCGGAACCAGGAACCAGGAACCGAGACTAATATATAAAATTAAAGACTAGGGGGGTTAATAAAAACTTTTGTAGAAAAAGTAATGTGAATACATTTATATTTATATTTCATAACATTTAAAGTAAGTTGGTTTGACTTTTGAGAATCTACCTTTACAAAGTAATTAATAGAGTTTGTAATTTTGAATTTATAATTTGTAATTTTATTTTTGTTAATAAGTGTCAGGGGGGTATTTGTAAGTTTTTAAGGGTTTCTTTGCCATTTTAAAAAGTTTTGGGGGGTCATGAATATTACAAGGTACCCAGAACCGAAACCAGAACCGTTGTTACAGGTTCTGGTTCTGGTTCTGGGTATCTAGGAACCGAAACCGTCGGTTCCGGTTTTGGTTCCAAATTTCAAGGAACCATCGGTTCTGGTTCTAGTTCCGGTTCCTTCAAAAAGTGTAGGGTACCCAGAACCGAACACCCCTAGGCAGAAGTGTTCAAAAATCTTATGAGAGGTCTTGCTTGTGAAGAAAATGGTTATTTTTTAATTTAACTTTTTTTAAATGATCAAGCCAATTTTTTCAAAAATTGAAGATAAAATTCATATTTTGTTAATATCAAGTAATTAGTAGATTATAATAAATGCTTTGTTATCAAAATTTACGTTAACAGAGCTCAATTCATATAATTTACATGAAAATTTCTAGTTCATATTGGGCAAGGCTGAAAATTATTACCGCATTTCCCTGTCTTCCATGGCTAGATTTAACTCCAGATTTTGTATTACACAAATAAATGGGCGGCAACTACCAACCTGTTATTTTCTTGCGGGTACCCACGTTTTGTTTAGGGGCGAAGAGAGATTAGAGGATCCGTTCAAATGGTGCCTGTCTTTCCCTCCGTATTTACTTAAAAGAGAAACCGGAGTGGACCATCCATGTCTATTAAAGACCATGCTGATACCAATAATTCACCAGTCCTTTCACCTTCATACACCCGTTTTTCTTCAAGTTTTCCATGTGGTTGCAGTATCTTCAATCGTTGTTTTACATAATAATTAAAAGATAGAGGCGTATCTAACTGAGAATCGACACAGTCCACATTACACAAATCAACATATATAAATTGATGTATTGTAAAGCAATATTTTTAGAACCACACGTTTCCGATGTTTATCCCCCTCTTTTCTCTCTCCATATAATCGATCACCTCTTGTAGAAAGATAACATGGCTGCACCAGAGACAATTGGCGCCAGGCATGAAAGATGGTCTCTGAAGGGGATGACTGCTCTCGTAACTGGTGGAACTAAAGGCATCGGGTGGGTGACTCTCCAATTTTTATGATAATGAATTACATAGTGGCTAACTAGTTAATTAACCTTCTTTTTGCTATTTGCTTTAGACATGCAATAGTAGAAGAACTAGCAGGATTTGGAGCAGCTGTTCACACTTGTTCTCGCAACCAAACGGAGGTTGATCAACGTTTGCAAGAATGGAAAAGCAAAGGTTTTACTGTAACCGGGTCTGTATGTGATGTGTTACACAGAAACCAAAGAGAAAAATTGATGGAAACTGTCTCTTCTCTCTTCCATGGGAAGCTCAATATCCTTGTAAGTCTAATTCCGGGGAGAGATGGTGAACAAAATTATAATGCACTCTAACAATGACTAATCAATTGGTGTAGGTGAACAATGCTGGAACGGTTATACTTAAAAATACCACAGATTTTACAGCAGAGGATATCTCGTTTATAATGGGTACCAATTTTGAGTCTTCTTATCATCTATGTCAACTAGCACATCCTCTTTTGAAGGCTTCAGGAAATGGAAGCATTGTATTTGTATCCTCAGTTTCTGGTGTGATTGCATGTCCATTGGTTTCAATCTATGCAGCAACTAAAGGTGAGTCCGCTTGTACATAAAGGGCACATTTTTGATGAATCTGACTCATTTGGAAATCATAAATTTGCNTTAGTGGGTCAAAAACTCAACTCCATGGGCCATGAATTGAATAACTGTTTTATAAAAACAGGCAGATGAAACGGATGGTTTATAAAATTTAATTCGAGATTGGCGAAATTATTATACATTTATTTAATTTTTATAATACTATATAGAATGATTTAGATAAGTGGAGCGATTATAAGCTTAAATTAATATTTACATTGTTGAAGGCATGATTCATTATGTCATTAAGTTTAATATCTAGAAACATTATTAATTAATCCAAAGACAAAGACTAAAAATCAAAGTCCACAAAAGGAAAATGACTCTGAAAGTGATTAAATCAATAGCTTAACGTTACCATTATCTTAATTTATTTCACAACTAGATGACTCATCTAATTAATTGCCTTCCCCATTTGAACTTTATAATTGCTTTATTTATTTCCAATTCCAATCATCAACAAACAAAAAAAAATTCAAAACAATGATTTGACATTTATTTATTTATTTTTGTGATTGGAGGTATTTGGGATCCTCGACGCCTTGAAGTTAACAGACGGGTAAAACTTCTAGTGGTTTTAGACCGGTAAACCCTCAAATAGTTACCTTATTAGCAACGGAGAGAAATTAAACTCAAAACCTTTTGTTCAAAAGTCTATATCGCACCATCAGCCACTCTTGTAATTGAGTATCCCATCTATATAAACCCAATATTATAGACACAATTCTTCTAAAAATATATATTTTATATGCAAATAGCCAAATATTGTAAGAAAAATATTTAAATATGTCAAAGGAAAAGTATTCCAATGAATTGATGATAAAAATGATCAAGTTGGATATGAAGAGTTGATAGAGAAATAAAATTCAAATGAATAAATAATAGAAAGTTCGAGGCTTCATTGTCTCTTCAGGCTTTACCTAACCCTCTCCACAATAACACACTAAAGTCTCCTCAACGCACACCGTTTTTTGGCTTTTGCTTAGGACTTGGCGTTTTTTTTTTGAACTTTATCTTTTAAGGCCCACGTTCACATTTACTTCTATGGTCACGCGCGTAGTGGACCCACTAACCTATATAATTAGGCCATAACATAGTCCAGGACCATTCAGGTCCATTTCAACAGGAAGTTGGGGTATCCCATGGGAGTTATGGAACATGCTTCTCTTTTTATGAGCCTATAAAACATTCACTTTTTTGTTCTGTCATTAATGTCAATTTGCATTCACATGTGAAAATTGAAACACGAAAATTCATGCAACTGCGGATAAGGAATGAGAATGAGTGGGCATTTCCATGGGGATGATGATCAGTTGATGGACCAACATAATATTACATCCCTTTCCTTTTTTCCACCATTAAACTTTCCAGAACAAACCATCTTTATTCGTTGCATAAAGCCTGCATTTTTATTTGGGACTAAACCAAACCATAATCATAATTAAGAAAGGTGAGAACGGAAGCCTGTGTCCCAGTCTGAGTCTGGGCATTTTCAGCATGGGAAATAGTATTTTAATATATAAAGTTGATATAACGAAATCTTGTAGCATTTAAGCCATATCTGAATAGACAAATGGATGCAGAGGGTTTACCTGTACAGCGGGGCCGGGCTGATGACGTTGAGGAGTACGCGTGCACAGGAAAAAAAAATGTCACCATCCATCTCAGGCTCTCAGCTCTTCTGACTTTCATCCAAACCCAACCTATTTAAATAAAGGAGAAAAAGGGTCTCCTCCCTTAAAACATCTTCTACAGCCACATTGATTCAATTATAGGAGGGACCAGACCCCTTGAGTTGAACTTGAAGGTTCATTATTAATCTCCCCGGCCTAGAAGAAACTGAAATGAATGATCACGATATCAAGATTCAAGCTGCTGATGTTTACACGAAATTTGTATTATTATTTATTATTATTTTTCTGATTTTTTGCAAGTGAAATGATCGCTGCTATAGGAATCATGCGCTTTTATTCCTGTTTGATATAATTTATATACAGTTTTTTTGTTATTTAAACAAGAGATGCAACAAATCTCACTGAAAATGCATTTAGTACAAACTAATTGAAATACTTTTGAAAATAATTTTCGGATAGAATGCTAAAACTAGTGAATTTAGAACGGTTTAAAAACCTTTTTTAATAGTTTTCTATAGTTTTTTAAATAAAAAACACAATATTAAATACATCTGAAAAAAAAAGAGGTCATATTCTAGTTTTTGAAAATTATTTTTAGATTACAAGTCAAACGCATCAATTGCCAAACAAATAATAACAATCTCATTTTTCCAAGAAACATATACATATTTATAAGAGTAATATTAGAACTAATAATCAGAAATGACAACAACAAAAACGAGTTCAAAATCAATATCTTCCTTGTTTTCGATGGTTTTGAGGTCTGGCTCGTTAGTAACCCCAAGCTGGTCTCGTGTTCGAATGAAGTGATACCTTACACATTTGTGCAATTATCTTAACTTATGGGCTTGTAAATATTTTCAGTATCATGAAGTGGCCCGGATACCTCAATTAATTTATTGTTTTTCAATTCCTTTGTATGATCATTTTACGTTTAAAAATTCTAAATCATATTCAGTTATGTTTCTAATCTCAAAACATTATATAATATCTCTCCGCTTTTATGTTCCCTACAAATCACTTTTTTTTTTTTTTTTTTGGAATGTATTTAATAATCAAACTTTTTTTTTTTCATGAATAATTAAGGAATTTTTGTTATGAATCACTTGCATCTTTAACGAATTAAAACTAAGGTATTTTCCATAGATAATAAATATATTATTACAACCTATTTATTTAAAATAGAAGAACATAATTGAAAAAATTTTCCCTTTTGTTACATTTTATTTATATAATATCTGACTGGAAGAAAGACTTGATCGACCTAGCCCATTTTATAAGGGGCGGATTAGATGAAGGCTTTACGGCTTGACGCGATACACGTCGCATAACCTGAACTCAGTTTAATGAATGAATGATGAAGCGTGTGGAAAAAAGTTAATAAATGAAAATAGTAACTTATTACAATGACGATAATTCGACACGTGGCTAGAGCTAGGAATAATGCAGATTTTTTAACGGAATAAACTATGTGCCGACGTACTTGAGATTTCATTATTAATATGACAATGTATAAAAACATAAAGTAGGACAATCATTTTAATATCCAAGTATCATTTATTTGAAGAGTAAACGACTTTTTCTCTTCCAATAAATTTTAAAATGCCATTTTTTACCGAATTAGTATTATGTTACTATTTAAAGTTGATTCTGTCTATTCTGACAGTGAAAATTATTTTTATCAACATCATTTGAACTAAGAGGTATGCAAAAGAATCCAATATCTGATATCCAGTTCATATCTGATCCAAAAAAACTAGATATCCAAAAATTTGGATCAGATTCGGATATCAATTTTTGGAATATCCGAATTTCAGATCGGCTCTACAAAGAAATCGGATATTCGAATCCGATCCTGTTTTGTCCATAATTACAAGTTTTAAGAAGTTATTTTGGGGTCTTATGTGAAAAGTGGTAAAGTAGGTGGACTATTTAGAAATACGATGAAAACTTTGGGGTCAAAATGTAATAAAATGATGATGTGGTAGGGGTTAAAAAGAATAATGCAAAATTTTAGGGGATAAATTGACATTTTTCATACAAATTGGGATAAAACTGGATATCCGGTTTATTCGATTCGAATATTCGGATCAGATTAAAACCGGATCAGACGAAATCCAGATTAGATTCGGATCGGATCAGAAAAATGCAAAACCAGATCGGATAACCGGTTTTGCACACCCCTAATTTGAACCTTCGGTCTCCTCTATACAAAACACCTTTTACTCTGACGATTGATTTTACATTGATTGTTGGCCACCGCAAAATTAAAGTTTCATGTTCTTAACTAATTTCTGACTGATTTCAACGACGAATATCCAATTGGTTACCACCATTCTATCCACGGACCTTCACTTTAAAAAACTCTTTTTGCTCTGACTCTTGGTAATTCGTCAGACGCTGATTGAAAAAGTGAAGTATCCTATGACGATAATTTGACACGTGGCTACAGATAGGAATAATGCAGATATTTTAACTTGTGCCGACGTACTTGAGATTGCATTATTAATATGACCATGATTAAAAATGTAAAGTAGGACCATCATTGTAATACCCAAATATCATTTACTTTACGCATATAATAAGTCAGTCATTGTTTCAATTTAAATTATTTTTATTCTGTTCTCATATACTAAGCAAGAGACAATCTTTAACGTGTGTTTTATTGGTTACTAATATATATAAATTATACATACAATAATGCGTGGAGGTTAAAGGCTTATAGGTAATCAATTTTTCTGTCCCATTTGAAAGAAATTGTAATACAGACGATCCAAAATGATTTAAGAAATTTATTGTGCAAGTTATTATTATAAATAGGAAGTCGGTAATAATTAATAGAGAAGGGTGTTTGGATGTGCGTACGTAAGCAATGTCAGAAGCAAAGAATATATGGAGGAGGTTTACGGCCGACAAAATGAAAACAAGTGATGGTTATTGCTGCCTTGGCCGCAACAATTTCTCAGACTTCCACCCACGTGTCTCTTTCTCTTTGGAATCACGAGGTGAAACTGAAAAAATAACCCTAACCCATCCTCCTATCATTGCCCTTTTTGTCAGTAACACTTATGCCTTCCATTTACATTAATTTGCTTTGTATTAATCTCATCCCATGATTGAAATTCCTCGCATTCACCGACTAATTAAAGAACTTCAAAAACCCAATTATAACTCCCTTCACATTCACTCAACATCCTTCCTTTCTTTCTTACGTGTAATGTGCATGCATGCTCTTTTAAAGTAGCAACACAATAACCCTTTCTCTGTTCACAACAATAAATAAATGGTTTTTTCTTGGAACAAAACAAAGCCTGAAACTGGAGTCATGAACACAAAAATGGAGTAACAGCTTTTTACCAATTACCCATTTCACAGTAGAGGAAAAAAAAAATATGTATATATAAGAAAGGTGAAGGGACCTGCCCTACAGGCAGAGTACGTGTAGGGTAGGAATGGGGACCATTGAATAGAAATCTGTGAAAAAATCTGCGGCAAAGATGAGGAATGTGGAGTGAAAATTAAGGCACATACTATAACTAGAAGAGAAAGCAACTTTAACTTCTCTCTCTCGTCGAGCTCCGCTATACATTCTCCTAACACTTCCATGTCGTATTTATCATATGAAAAATATGCCTGTAATTCTTCCTCCAACAGATAACCAAACAACTTACTCTCCACTACCTCAACTCATTGGCATCATAAAACAACTTGGTGATTCTGATTCTTTATTGAAGCCAACTAGTGGCTGGTCTCACTATATGAAAGTCCCCGAGAGGCCTCCCCAGATACTTGAAGTGCATCCTGCAAAGTTAACAGTGGCACAACCTGATCCAAAGATGACAGCACAATTTTATTTGCTCGCCAGTGTCAACAGTATCTGAATCTTCAGATTTGTTTGGGCAAACAGAACTGATGGTTTATCTAAGCTATTGATGATACGGCAGTAGGGCTGATGATGATTGATTTTGAATCTCTCTGCCTAAGGTAGAAGGTACAAAATTTCTCCCATATTGTGAAACATGAATCTTCTTTGATATATGCTACCAATGCCGATCTTCAGCAACCTGTTATAGGAGAGAGACGCCATCGTGTAAGTACTTATGGAGAAGCACATGTATGGCACAGCACACATGTACGTGTGTGTACACAAGCACAGACTCTTCAATGGAGAAAAGTACGTCAAGTACATGAACTATCACTATACATAATCACAGCATTTTTATGTCTCCTAAAGTTCTTGTTTTGGACCTTCCCATACATAGATGTACAGCATCTTGACTTAAAAAGTAACATTTTCCACAGATAACCGGATATTTAAAGATAGAGGGCCTATTTGGTACATTATTTTGAATATAATATTCTGAAAAACCATTCTAATAGGATAGATAAATCAAATAGAACAATTCTGAGAATGTATTTGTATATATATGAAAATTATGACTCCATCTGTTAGTTTTTTAGAATACTTTATGGCGAATTAATTTTGAAAAATAGGATAGTCTAAGAAGTTTTTGGTACATTTTTTAAAAATTTAGATTATTTTAACCCCCTAGGTTTGTTAATTTAACTAAACACCCTTCACAATAAAAATTTATAAATTGACAAAAACACCCCCACCCACCACATATTGCCGACAGCCAACCACCACCACCAGAAGGTGGCCGGAATCTGTAGGGAATGGCGCAGACTAGTTAATCTGACATCGTGCGATCTGGCATTTTCCAGCAGATCTACAGCCACAGATCTAGCCATTGAAGTCAGATTTGGTTCGTTGACTACCAACGACGGCCAATATTGGTTGTCGTCAGGCGTCTTTGCCGTAGATCTTCCAAAACGGACAGACCGACACACATCGACAAGATCCCCGGTCTGCGTCGTTACATGCCAACGCCGACTTGCCTGCTGGCAGGTGATAGGGCTTGGTGGGTGGGAGTGTTTTTGTTAATTTTAAACTTCTATTGAAAAGGTAATTATTAATGTTTTGATTGAATAGATAGGATTGATTTTGAAGAATATTAAAACAAAGCATTTTTGTTTTTTAGAATAGGATAGTGGAAAAAGAGTGTGCGTCATCAGAGCCTATATCAGAGTTAGATAAAATATAGAATAGTTGTTGTATATTTTTAAAAACATTTTAAAAATTTAAATATTTTTAACCTCTTACATTTGTTAATTTAGCTAAACAAACCCCCCCACAATAAAAGTTTATATATTAACAAAACACCCCACCTACCCAGCGCTGCCGACAGCTGGCCACCACCGCCAATAGTGACCGAAGTTGCCAAAATGGTGCATGACCGGCTGGATCTAGCCGATCGTGCATCGATCTAGCCAAAATATGCAGATCGACCGATCATGGTCGTTCGTGCCCTACCGTTTGTGCTCATTCCAATGCCAGTAGCTACACGCCAGTGTTGCCGCGCCGACCGTGCTTGGGTGGGTGGTGGTGTTTTTGTTAATTTATAAACTTTTATGTAAGTAATTGTTAAATGTTTGAATTGAATAGAACATGATAATATAAACAAGTTTCACCCACTTTTCTAACTTAGACAAAAATCTATTTGAATCTATTTGAGTTGATTAATTTTCTGAATGAAATGACCCAATAACTAAACAAACATATTCTATTTTGCAATCCAATATGATATAGAAAAGTCACCCAAAAGAGTGAAACAAACAAGCCCAGAACTTCTGAAACCAAATAGTTGTATCAGACTAACCATCAAGAATCACCATTACAGCCAAACAAATACGCACCACTTTTAAAGAGCCAAGCTGGAGAACTCCATGCGGAAGTACAGGTACCAGCAAAATATCTGCCACAAGCATTATCAATGTTAAACATATCAATTTTTGGAGGACTTAATTTATGAATTAGAACACTAAAGTTAGCAAGTGTGCTTAATCCATCCTACACAACATCCATGAACAAGCACACACATGACATGCACCTCTATCAAGAGAACAATGTTTCATATGATTTTGTAAGGCATTTGAAAAATTAAATTACCTGATATACCTATTCCAACTGAAGCAGCCATTCTTCAGGACACTGTAAATAGAAAATTGCATTTGAAAACTGTAGAAAGAAAGAAAGTTTTGACCATATAGCAAAAGTTTTTGACTCTCCTAATTAAAAACTGTAGAAAGAAACTCACCTCTGGAACTAAGTTGAATTGATTTTGCCGGAAGAAACTTATCATTAAAAAACCAAAAATGATTCCCTGTAAAGCCACTTCTCCAACACACCTGTTAAATTTAAAAAAAAAAAACACCATAGTCAATTAAATATTCTATTTTTTTTTTTTTTTTTTTTTTTTTATAGGAGTAATTAACATTACGTAAAAACAATCTCCACAGAACCAGCGCAATCACACACTTGTTATTTTTCCTTTTTTTCAATATAAATAAGATTTTGGTCAATTAATGTCTTCCCAAGCAACAATCGAGTGTGCAAGAGTTTCACTTCATGATTAGACGCAATAGACAGGTTTTCAGGTTGCAACTTTAGACGGAGGATGATGTGCAGAGAATAATTAATAGCAACAGGTGAGGACTTAGAGGAGACCTTCAAATTTAGTTTCTCGAGGTTCAACCTCAAAACCCCATGCCCAAGAAGCATAAATATGAACCCATGAAGATACTAGCTTGAATAATTATAAAGATATAAACCACAATGGACTAAACAAGTGCACTGTACGTAACATAAAGGCTAATAAAAAAACTTACCCTCTCCCAGTATAATGAAGAGTTGACATGTTAGCCACTGCTAACCCAATTGAATATCCCCCATAATCACCATCTTGTACACTTTTCAAGTGTGAAGAAAATAATTCATTACCACCATAAGTAATTCATTACAGAAAATCAAAAACCCATCTTCCCAGCTCAAGACCCTGAAATAATAAGGCAACTAATTCATAAATTCAGAATACAGACATAAAAATTGCACACTTGTACAAACTGTATCACAATATCCAGATATGTACACATTAGAAAAACATAATTAAAATAACAGTAAGTAATCAGTATACTTGAAAAAGTGTTTATCCTGCATTTTCATCCTGTAAAAGTATCGATACATGACTTGTTTGCATCATATATACGCTTGCAACTAATGATGTAATTCAAATCCCAACAACAAATATATCACCAAATTTTAATACGAACTTTAATTCCTATTAAAACTCTCAGTCTCTACCAGCACAACAAGCCTTTCACACATATTTAGACCAAAAAGCCTTTCTGTAGTATTAGACATCAACCAAAGAAGACTGTAAATCCTAAAAGTAATCTGTCTCTAACATCATGTCAAAGAGATTGAAACATTTAATCATGCATAAAAAATTGTAAATAAAATAACTTACATTTGACCCTGTGGCTGAGCTTCCAAAACACAGCATAATTCCAAGATAAATTGGTGCAAAAACTCTTGAATAATTGCCTCAAAGCAGAGTCCCCATCTGATGAACTCAGAAAAACACAAAGATTTCTAACACATAAAAGCAATTTACCCAAAAATGACCACTACAATCTTCTCTAGCTACCACGATATGAACCTCGTCCCGCCTGTTTTATCCTCAACCCAGCCCTGCGTTTTATGGGTGGCCCCGTGAACATAGAAGTAACAAACCCATTTCTAGTAACTCCACTTTCGACTTTCAAAACTCTAACCAATCTAACTCATTATTATTATTCCCACACTCCTCAAGATAACAATTTCTAGTAAGAGTAACTTCCATTTCCACCAAATCAACTCACAAATCTAAATTATCAAACACTAAAAACACAATTAAACTAAACCAGTTTCAAACTCACTTTAAAAGTAACTTCTACACCTAAAACAAAACAACACAACACAACCAGCAACTTTCAAAGATCAGAGAATGTTACGATGTTCAAACTCGTTGATTCCATGTTTGTCTGTGTCTCAAGACTCTGACTGTGACTTGCTTGATGTTTGATAATGGAAGGAAAAAAATTAAAAGGAGGGCTCAACTCTAGTCTTTAATTTAACTAATTGACCTTACTTTATAGACCTCGCCTCCGGTGACTGTTCATATTACAATATAATATTTCTGATACTATCAACGGATTCCAAAACTCTCAAAATTATATTTATAAATCTCTTAAGGTTACAGTGCTCGTGCGTTCCTGGCCCACCTATATCTCTGCCCCAAATACCATGTTTTTATTCACATCTAAACGACACCGGACAGTACTTAACTTGTTGACAAGAAAATTCATATTAATAATTTAACCCTTTTTTTTTTTTTTCAAATGTTCTAATAATTCAAATATTTTATAAAAAAGGAAATTCAATGTGAAAGAGTATAAACTCAATGAATTATTATTTATATATAAAATTATATAAATCTAATAAATACTGAATATAATTAAATAAATACAAATAATCCTGATTAAGAATATATCAAAGATAATCGATTAAGAAAGTGTTGACTATGATTAGTAAAATAAATTAAGATTAAACTTACATAGGTAGTACCTGAACAGTCATTAGAAAAATAATAAACAAACTAAAAATAGGTTACTTGCTACGCTGAGCAAAGGATTTCTTAATAAATCTAATAAGCCCGACTAGATTCAATTAATGTAACAAAAGTTGACAAAAGCCCTTTGTTTTGTTTCATATTTGATTAAATTTCAGTTTCATATTAGCCTAATTTATGCGGCACCAGTTGTATTTATTCACCCTTACCAACAACTTTACTGTAATTATAAATATTACCTTCACTCATAATATTTACAAGAAAAATAAGACAACGGCTGCTAAGAATTCAATTGGCCTAGTTAGATCATTAATATGTTAAATTCAATACCATTAGTTAATCGATGGTAAAATAGTAAAAAAGATTATAATCATTAATCTTCAACATAAAGAAATCTAATTATGTGACAATTAAAGTCAAAGTTATTAATACAGTAATATTAAATTATAATTAAAAATTAATGGCCAAAAGTAATAAGTTTAATGAATGACACGTGGATTAATGTTAAAGTTATGTTGACAGTTAACCAGAAGAGGAAACAAAGGTTAAGCATGAATGTTCCACAAACACAAACGTTTTTTCTAACTCCGTGTCAACCTTATTCTTAAGATCCATCACCAAAAGATATTGGAATCCTATAAAGAGGAGTTATATTTGTAGAATTTGTCATCTGCCTAGCACAAAAGGAAAAATGGGCAAGCACCCAATAAACCTCTTTCTCATTGAATGATGATAGCAATTATGTTGGCGGTTTGAATTTGTACAGAGTAATTACTTTTTCCCACCCAAGGTTTGCCTTAATGACACTTCCCCAAAAAAAAAAAAACTTCCCATCAAAAGTTAATATTCTTTATTATCAAAGCCGATTCCGAGCAAATTTTTCTGTTATCACATTTGAACTTCTGGTCTCCTCTCATCTCCACCAACACTAATTTCTCATAATTGTCAACTACTATAAAGATAAACTTTTGTTCTTAGTTGATTTCGACAAAAGTATTCAATCGATCACCGATTGATCTACGTCTCTACTCTGAAAACCTCTTTACTACTAACCTTAGTTACTCGCTGAACACCGAATTAGAAAGTGAAGTATACTTTTTTTGATATTTAATATGTTCATTATTGAGGCAAACCTTGGGTGGCAAAAGTCGTTTACTCTTTGTAGATAGATGAAACTTGTTGAATTGGTATCACTTATCGTTTGCAATTAATCAATTACTTAAAATAATTGCAAATCATATTTAGTATACATTGGACCGACCTTTCTCAGTTTTTGTCTACACTGAACGTCTAATCAATAAGTAACCATTTTCGGAAGTAGTAATTGTTTACATTACCTATCTAATTCAACCAAAGGGTGGCTGTTAAAATTAATTGCCTTGGCATCTCCACTCATAAATTAAAAGAAAAAAAAAAAAACAAGGTGTGGGAAAAAAGACGGCTCAAATTATATTATTTTATAAGGTTTACTTAAAACATGACAGCTATACTGTCTTAATTTAATTATATTCCAAAATAAGATTTTGTATTTTTAAAAATAAATAATCGTTTTAGATAACTGAAAGCACTTGTGTTATATCACTATTCCTAAGGTCAATTTTATTAAATAAATAAAACAAATATGCAGAAGTGACTACAATGAGTTTGATACATTGCACACATGCCTCAATTCTACAAAAGCAAGATATAAAGTTCTTTTTTTTAAAGCAATTTTTTTTTTTTTTTTTTTAATAACTAAACCCACCAAAGTTTGACCTCACCGTGACTCATCCATTTTTAGAGAATCAATCATAACATAAAACATTCTTATTTCATCTCTAAAATTAAGTTTTTACCATTCTAATCACCAATTGAATACATAGTATAATATATTTATTACCAATACAAATTATATATATATTTTTATTCATAAGAAAAAAGTATAATATAGATTAAATCTTTATGTATTAAATCTTGGATTTTAAAATTTTTTTATGAGAAATAACTTAAATAACTTTTTTGGGTGCAACACTATCAATTAAAGATAGTATATTTAATTACTTTGGGTGGCGAGTAGTTGATATAGACTTTAGTGTATTACTCAAAGGTTATGAGTTTGAGTACTTCCTTGTTGCTAATAGAGTAACCATTGAAGTTTACTTATTGGTAATTTTAGTCTTAAGTTAGTTGAGGTATGCGTAAGTTGGTTAATGCCCAGTTTATAAAAAAAAAAAAAAAAAAGTATTCAATAAATTGCATTCATTTCTAAAATTTCAAATAGTTGATAATACCACTTCCCACTAAAAGTTAATATTCTTTTATTACCAAAGCCGATTCCGACAAAATTCTCTTTGTTATCACCATTTGAACCTCCGCTTCTCCTCTCATAAAACCCCCTCACTCCGCACCTAATTTTCGTTAATTGTCCCCTGCAAACTACAACAAATATTCAATCGTTACATATGATTACCGGTCTCCTCTGAAAAACCTCTCTTACCTTGACTTCTGGTTACTCCTGAACGCGAGTGAAAATGAAGTATATTTTTTGGTATTAATGAAATAATTTTGGATAGAAAATTGTTATTTTGAAACTTTTTGGGGAGAAAAAGTGTCATTGAGGAAACTTGGGTAGAAAAAAGTCGTTTACTCTTTGTAGATAGATGGAAACTTTGTTTGAATTGGTATCACATCATCGTTTGCAATTAATCACTACTTAAAATAGAATTTGCAAATCATATTTATACAATTGGATCGCCCATTTCCAATTTGTCTCACTAAACGTCTTAATAATAAGTCAAGTAAGTTAACCATTACCTATCTAATTCAACCAAAGGGGCTGTATAATTAATTGACTTGGAAAGATCATTAATTATTTTTTTTTTTTTAAAGCAAATTTTTTTTTTTTTATAATATAAACCCACCAAAGTTTTGACCTACCGATATGCTCACCGTGGACATCTCCATTTTCTATGGAATCAAATTCAAACATAAAACATTCCTTATTTCATCTCATAAAATTAAGTTTTCACCATTCTAATCACAATTATAATACAAAAAGTAATATATATTACCAATACAAATTATATATATAATTTTATTCATAAGAAAAATATAATATAGATTTAATCGTTATGTATAAATCTTGGATTTTAAAACTTTTTTTTATGAGAAATAACATTAAAAACTTTTTTTTGGATCAAACTATCATTGTAAAGATAGTATGTTTAACTACCTTTGGATGATCGAGGTTCGATATAGACTCTTGATTGTATTACTCAAATGTTATGAGTTTGAGTATCTATTGATTATAATAAAGGTAATATTGAAGTTTACTCGATTTAATTCAAAAGTTTTGAAGGGTTAATTGGATACGCTAAGCTGATCCGAATGCCTCTGGTTAAAAAAAAAAAAAAAAAAAAGTCTTTTATAAAGTAGCTTCATTCTAAAATTTCAATACCCATCATCAAATTACATTTTCTACACTAAAATTTCAAAGTAGTTGATAAGAGACCTCTGTCAACTATTTCGGCTACTTTGTTTTTTGTTGAGAAAGAAATTTGGTCCAAAGGGATTAAATTTTAGAAGAGAATTATTTTCAGAATAACTTTTATAAATGGGTTATTTTTCAATTTGAATATAAGGTTAATATGATTTTTTTTTTTTCATCTAGGTATTATTAGGAGTTTTAAAATTATTAATAAGGTGTAATATTATGCTCTAGAGAGCAATAATTGCATTCAACACTTTTTCATATATAATGATGAGGAGAAATAATGTATAGAGTTAATAGGTGAAAAGTAAAATCAAAGTCAATGCCCTCTTTGTGTAGGTAATTAATTATATGCTGGGTGATTCAATAGATCGCAACATCCCTTCTCTGGTACCCATTGATGGTTTTCTGCCGCAAAATGTTGCATGTGGTTGGTGGCACACACTATTGCTGGGTGAAACACAGCTCTGATTTTCTTAACTTCGGAGACGGGATGACAGTTTTGGTAGGATAGTTAGCCTCTTGACTATTCTGTTGATTCGGAAAATATTACACTCACTATCTCTTCTTACAAAGTTTCTTACCTTGTCTTTTCATGTACAAGTTACATAATGGTTTATGTTGTGCATGACATGAGATTTCCTTTTAGACAGTAGCTTTAGTTTAAGGGTAATGCTATTTATACACTCTTTGTATAAAGAGAGTTTATATAAATTTACATGACACACCATAAAATATACTCACATAATTTAATGTCATACTAATGTTATGCGAAGACTCACATAATTTAATGTCATACTAATGTTATGCAGATTTTTATATTATGGTGTGCCACGTAAGTTTATACAAATAGCATTACCCTTAGTGTAAAGTAGATTGCAGTGGAAATTTGCTGACTTTGTACACATAATACAACTCTGTATTAATACAATAGATGTTCATTAGGTTTCTCACTCTAAAACTTAGCAATCCAAAGATATTTGTGAATTGAAATTTTTTTTAGAACAGCCCTAGGACGTTAAATCTTGGAATCTGTTTTGCGCTGCAAGAGGTGCATCAGAGGCCAGAAAATATCCGTCCTGTGAAATCCCTTGGATGCCTGTGCAAAATTGCAATGTAGCAAATGTTATTGATATTTCTGATACAGCATTATCAGGAAAAGCTCTTAAAAAAGAATAAATAGTGTAATACCTCAACAATGAAATGAGCCCATGTGTTGTTTGAACGACTTTCCATTACACCCTTCAAGATGGTTAATTGAGAACTGCGAATCACCTGAGCAATCTCAAGAAACAGACAGTGCTCGTTGCATAGCATCTGACATAAAACAGAGGATTGGGAATCAACACCTTTTTCTCTCTCTCAACTAAATGACTTCAAAAGTAAGATTGAAGTTCATACAACCTACCTCTATAAGCATGTGTCCTGGGTATGCAAGATCCTCAACAACTATGGGGCAAACCAAGACATCGTTTCCCAAATCAAAGGCCCAAGTTGTCCCATTTTGGTTTCTATCTGAGGTTTCAGATGATCTTAAATCCTTGCGGGCACCCATCTGCAAGAATTACACAATCGTATATAATGTTAAGTTTCAACACCTTCCTCTCAAGAATAAGCTCAGATTTAAAGTTCATCTTCACAGCTGAAGAGTTGTGATACGTTCCTACTGAATCTAATCTGTTTACAGTTTCCTTTGTCAATAATCATAAGCCTACAGCAGTAGTAAACTCACTCATTAACCACCCCCTTCTTTCTCAAACACAATTCTACGCGAGTACATGTGTCCATTTCTAGACAAACCAATGAACTTATTAGAAAAGTAGTTATTTCTAAATGTAATACTATTTCAGTTATAATCAATGTCTAATTGCAAGCAGAAAAACAGAAATTTTGAATTGAGTGTTTGATGTAAAGAGATACAATACATGAATGACTTTCAGGGACCATACCTCGTTGTACACCCATTGTCTCAACTTCTCAGCCTGGTCAGTTACACTTCTCAAGTACAGCATATGCTTTATGGTTCGATCTAAGAGGCCATCTATGCTACACTGAATCCACCAAAAACCATAGCAAATTGTTTATTTAATTTGATCACAACAAAAAATAACTTTAAACCCAAGAAAGCACTTACCTTCAAGCCATTTGGAACAAGGTCCCGCAGTTCCTTGAGCCGGTCCTGGATCAGCTGTCTATCCCTAGGTCTTGGTCTTTGGTTATCACCTGGCCTAGCCCTTTTTTTGCTGACAGGGGATGGCTTTGATTCCTTCTTGGGCTTCATGTACTTGGAATCTTTTTCCAGCTTTTCTTTGTCAATAACCGTGCCCATTGTACTCTTGATAGTTGTTAAACTTGGAGAGTGTTCATTTCTCTCAAGAGCAATACATGAGGATGTGAAATGGCTCCGGGAAACTGAATCATCGCCAATCAACACACTTGCCTCGTATTCGCTTTGTGGTTGCAATGAAGAAACAAATTGCCCCAACGAAGTTAAAGATGACTTGACACTATCACATATATCAGAAGTATCATCTAAATCACCACATGCATTGGTAACAACAGCTTCCAACAGATATTCTGTATCACCTTCTTTCACAAACCGTGATGGCTCAAATCCATTAGAGAGAATCCTATTGGAGACAAAACTTGAGCTGTTACATGTCTTATCCACTGAGAAAGACGAGTTCCACAAATATTCATTGGCATGTCTTTCAAAAGTTGGTCCAAGTGCTTTGTGTAACTCACAATCCTGGGGGAAGCTAAGGAAACTGGCTGAACTGTTGTGAACTGTATCATTTAGGATCTCGTTTTCAGATAGCTGTTCCATTGTATCTCCAGCAGGATAAGAATTCAGAGCTCCGCTATACAGTTCTCCTAACACTTCCATGTCGTATTTATCATATGAAAAATATGCCTGTAATTCTTCTTCCAGACAAGATAATCCAAACAACTTACTCTCCACTAACTCTAACTCATTGGCATCAATAAAACAACTTGGTGATTCTGATTCTTTATTGAAGCCAACTAGTGGCTTGGTCTCACTAATGAAAGTCCCCGAGAGGTCCTCCCCAGATACTTGAAGTGCATCCTGCAAAGTTAACAGTGGCACAACCTGATCCAAAGATGACAGCACAATTTTATTTGGCTCGCCAGTGTCAACAGTATCTGAATCTTCAGATTTGGTTGGGCAAACAGTAGAAGCTGATGGTTTATCTAAGCTATTGATGATACCGGGCAGTAGGGCTGATGATGATTGATTTTGAATCTCTCTGCCTAAGGTAGAAGGTACAAAATTTCTCCCAGTATTGTGAAACATGAATCTATCTTTGATATATGCTACCAATGCCTGATCTTCAGCAACCTGTTATAGGAAGAGAGACCCATCGTGTAAGTACTTATGGAGAAGCACATGTATGGCACAGCACACATGTACGTGTGTGTACACAAGCAGAGACTCTTCAATGGGAGAAAAGTACGTCAAGTACATGAACTATCACTATACATAATCACAGCATTTTTATGTCTCCTAAAGTTCGTTGTTTTGGACCTTCCCATACATAGATGTACAGCATCTTGACTTAAAAAAGTAACATTTTCCACAGAATAACCGGAATATTTAAAGATAGAGGGCCTATTTGGTACATTATTTTGAAATATAATATTCTGAAAAACCATTCTAAATAGGATAGGATTAAATCAAATAGAACAGGATTCTGAGAATGTATTTTGTATAATATATGAAAATTATGACTCCATCTGGTTAGTTCTTTAGAATAACATTCTATGCTGAATATAATTTTTGAAAAATAGGATAGGAGTCTAAGAAGTTTTTGGTACATTTTTTTAAAATATTTAGATTATTTTTAACCCCCTAGGTTTGTTAATTTAACTAAACACCCTTCACAATAAAAATTTATAAATTGACAAAAACACCCCCACCCACTCACATATTGCCGACAGCCAACCACCACCACCAGAAGGTGGCCGGAATCTGTAGGGAATGGCGCATGACTAGTTAGATCTGACTAATCGTGTGCTGATCTGGCATTTTCCAGCCAGATCTACAGCCACAGATCTAGCCATTGATAGTCAGATTTGGTCATCGTTGACTACCAAACGACGGCCAAGATTTGGTTGTCGTCAGCGGCCCGATCTTTGACCGTAGATCTTACCGAAAACGGACAGACCGACACACAATCGACAAGATCCAGCCGGTCGTGCGTCGTTACAATGCCAACGCCGATTGCTACTGCTAGCAGGTGATAATGGCTTAGGTGGGTGGGAGTGTTTTTGTTAATTTTAAAACTTCTATTGAAAAAGGTAATTATTAATGTTTTGAGTTGAATAGAATAGGATTGGATTTTGAAGAATATTAAAACAAATGCATTTTTTGTTTTTTAGGATAGGATAATGGAAAAAGAGTGTGTCAATCAGAGCCTATATCAGAGTTAGATAAAAATATAGAATAGTTGTTTAGTATATTTTTTGAAAACATTTTCTAAAAACATTTAAATTATTTTTTAACCTCTTACATTTGTTAATTTAGCTAAACAAACCCCCCCACAATAAAAGTTTATATATTAACAAAAACACCCCACCTACCCAGCCGACTGCCGACAGCTGGCCACCACCGCCGAATAGTGACCGGAAGTTGCCAAAATGGTGCATGACCGGCTGGATCTAGCCGATCGTGCATCGATCTAGCCAAAAGTAGTCAGATCCGACCGATCATGTGTCGTTCCGGTGCCCTGACCGGTTGTGCATCATTCCAATGCCAGTAGCTAGCAGTCGACAGTGGTTGCCGTCGACCGACCGTGGCTTGGGTGGGTGGTGGTGTTTTTGTTAATTTATAAACTTTTATTGTTAAATTTAATTGTTAAATGTTTTGAATTGAATAGAACATGATAATATAAAACAAGTTTCACCCACTTTTCTAACTGTAGACAAAAAATCTTATTTGAATCTTATTTGAGTTGGATTAATTTTCTGAAAGAAATGACCCAATAACTAAACAAACATATATTCTATTTTGCAATCCAAATATGATATTAGAAAAGTCACTCAAAAGAGTGAAACAAACAAGCCCAGAACTTCTGAAACCAAAATAGTTGGTATCAGACTAACCATCAAGAATCACCATTACAGCCAAACAAATACGCACCACTTTTAAAGAGCCAAGCTGGAGAACTCCATGCGGAAGTACAGGTACCAGCAAAATAGTCTGCACAAGCATTATCAATAGTTAAAACATATCAATTTTTGGAGGACTTAATTTATGAAATTAGAACAGCTAAAAGTTAGCAAGTGTGCTTAATCCATGCCTACACAACATACATGAACAAGCACACACATGAACATGCACATCTCTATCAAGAGGAGACAATGTTTCATATATGATTTGTAAGGCATATTGAAAAATTAAATTACCTTGATACCTAATGCCAACTGAAGCAGCCATTCTTCAGGACACTGTAAATAGAAAAATTGCATTTGAAAACTGTAGAAAGAAAGAAAGTTTTGACCAATATAGGCAAAAGTTTTGACTCTCCTAAATTAAAGAACTGTAGAAAGAAACTCACCTCTGGAACTAAGTTAGAATTGATTTTGCCGGAAGAAACGTTATCATTAAAAAACCAAAAATGATTCCCTGAATTAGCCACTTCTCCAACAACCCTGTTGAATTTAAAAAAAAAAAACACCATAGTCAATTAATATTGCATTTTTTTTTTTTCTTTTTTTTGATAGGAGTCAAATAACATTACGTAAAAACAATCTCCACAGAACTCAGCCGCAATCACACAGCTTGTTATTTTTCCTTTTTTTCAATATAAATAAGATTTTGGTCAATTAATGTCTTCCCAAGCAACAATCGAGTGTGCAAAGAGTTTCACTTCATGATTAGACGCAAATCAGACAGGTGTTCAGGTTGCAACTTTAGGACGGAGGATGATGTGCAGAGAATAATTATATAGCAACAGGTGAGGACATTAGAGGAGACCTTCAAATTTAGTTTCTCGAGGTTCAACCTCAAAACCTCCATGCCTCAAGAAGCAATAAATATGAACACATGAAGATACTAGCTTGAATAATTATAAAGTATATAAAACACAAATGGACTAAAACAAGTGCACTGTACGTAACCATAAAGGCTAATAAAAAGAACTTACCCCTCTCCCAATGTATAATGAAGAGTTGACATGTTAGCCACTGCTAACCCAATTGAATATCCCCCATAATCACCATCTTGTACACTTGTTTCACAGTGTGAAGAAAATAATTCATTACCACCAGTACAGTAATTCATTACAGGAAAATCACAAAACCCATCTTCCCAGCTCAAGACCCTGAAATAATAAGGCAACTAATTCATAAATTCAGAATACAGACATAAAAATTGCACACTTGTACAAATCTGTATCACAATATCCAGATATGTACACATATAGAAAAACAATAATTAAAATAAACAGTAAGTAATCAGTATACTTGAAAAAGTGTTTAATCCTGCATTTTCATCCTGTAAAAGTATCGATACATGACTTAGTTTGCATCATATATACGCTTGCAACTAATGATGTAATTCAAATCCCAACAACAAATATATCACCAAATTTTAATACGAACTTTAATTCCTATTCAAACTCTCAAGTCTCTACCAGCACAACAAGCCTTTCACACATATTTTAGACCAAAAAGCCATTCTGTAGTATTAGACCATCAACCCAAAGAAGACTGTAAATCCTAAAAGTAATCTGTCTCTAAACATCATGTCAAAGAGATTGAAACAATTTAATCATGCATAAAAAATTGTAAAATAAAATAACTTACATTTGACCCTGATGGCTGAGCTTCCAAAACACAGCATAATTCCAAGATAAATTGGTGCAAAAACTCTTGAATAATTGCCTCAAAGCAGCAGTCCCCATCTGATGAACTCAAGAGAAAAACACAAAGATTTCTAACACATAAAAGCAATTTACCCAAAAATGACCACTACAATCTTCTCTAGCTACCACGATATGAACCTCGTCCCGCCTGTTTTATCCTCAACCCAGCCCTCCGTTTTATGGGTGGCCCCGTGGAACATAGAAGTAGTAACAAACCCATTTCTAGTAACTCCACTTTCGACTTTCACCAACTCTAACCAATCTAACTCCTTCTTATTATTATTATTCCCACACTCCTTCAAGATAACAACTTTCTAGTAAGAGTAAGACTTCCATTTCCACCAAATCAACTCACAAATCTAAATTATCAAACACTAAAAACAACACAATTAAACTAAACCCAGTTTCAAACTCACTTTAAAAGTAACTTCTACAACTAAAACAAAACAACAAAACACAGCAACTTTCAAAGATCAGAGAATGTTACGATGTTCAAACTCGTTGGATTCCATGTTTGTCTGTGTCTCAAGACTCTGACTGTGACTGTGACTTGCTTGATGTTTTGATAATGGAAGGAAAAAAATTAAAAGGGCTCAACTCTATGGCTTTAATTTAACTAAGTGACCTTACTTTATAGACTACTTCGCCTCCGGTGACTGGTTCATATTACAATATAATATTTCTGATACACTCAACGGATTCCAAAACTGCTCAAAATTATATTTTATAAATCTCTTAAGGTTACAGTGCTCTGTGCTGTTCCTGGCCCACCTATTCTCTGCCCCAAATACCATGTTTTTATTCACATCTAAACGACACCGGACAGTACTTAACTTGTTGACAAGAAAATTCATATTAATAATTTAACCCTTTTTTTTTTTTCTAAATGTTCTAATAATTCAAATAATTTTATAAAAAAAGGAAATTCAATGTGGAAAGAGTATAAACTCAATGAATTATTATTTATATATAAAATTATATAAATCTAATAAATACTGAATATAATTAAATAAATACAACAATAATCCTGATTAAGAAAAATGTTAGTTGATACCAAATCTTAATTAATTAAATAAATACAACGATAATCCTGATTAAGAAAGATGTTGACTATGATTAGTAAAATAATAAATTAAGATTAAGACTTACATAGGTAGTACCTGGAACAGTCATTAGAAAAATAATAAACAAAACTATAAAAATAGGTTACTTGCTACGCTGAGCAAAGGATTTGACTTAATAAAATCTAATCAAAGCCCGACTAGATTCAATTAATGTAACAAAAGTTGACAAAAGCCCTTTTGTTTTGTTTCATATTTGATTAAATTTCAGTTTCATATTAGCTCTAATTTATGCGGCAACCAGTTGTATTTGATTCACCCTTACCAACAACTTTACTTGTAATTAATAAAATATTACCTTCACTCATTAATATTTACAAGAAAAATAAGACAACGGCTGCTAAGAATTCAATTGGCCTAAGTTAAGATCAATTAATATGTTAAATTCAATACCATTAGTTAATCGGATGGTAAAATAGTAAAAAAAGATTTTATGAAATTCTGAGTTTAAGTCCTTTCAACCACTAATAAGAATAGTCGCTTAGACTTTTATTCGGTTGACAATTCTAAAGTCTCAAATGATTAATTAAAATACATGTAAACTGATTTAGACATTTCACTAATTAAAAAAAAATGTTAAATGGGCCAAAAGAGTAATAAGTTTAATGAATGACACGTGGATTAATGTTAAAGTTATGTTGACAGTTAACACAGAAGAGGAAACAAAGGTTAGAGCATGAATGTTCCATCAAACACAAACGTTTTTCTAACTCCGTGTCAACCTTATTCTTCAAAGATCCATTCACCAAAAGATATTGGAATCCTATAAAGAAGGAGTTATATTTGTAGAATTTGTCATCTGCCTAGCTACAAAAGGAAAAATGGGCAAGCACCCAATAAACCTCTTTCTCATTGAATGATGATAGCAATTATGTTGGCGGGTTTGAATTTGTAGACGAGTAAATTACTTTTTCCCACCCAAGGTTTGCCTTAATGACACTTCCCCCTAAAAAAACTATTTTCCCATCAAAAGTTAATATTCTATTATTACCCAAAGCCGATTCCGATAGCAAAAATTTTTTCTGTTATCACCATTTGAACTTCTGGTCTCCTCTCACTCCAACACCTAATTTCTCATTAATTGTCAACTACTATAAAGCTATAACTTATTGTTCTTAGTTGATTTCTGACAACAAGTATTCAATCGATCACCGTTATTTGATCTATACGTCTTTACTCTGCAAAACCTGTCTTATCTAGACTCTTAGTTACTCGCTGAACACCGAATTAGAAAGTGAAGTATACTTTTTTGATATTGACGGAATATAAATTTTGGGCAAGCAAGTGGTATTTTGAAATTTTTTGGACGGAAAAGTGTCATTATTGAGGCAAACCTTGGGTGGCAAAAGTCGTTTACTCTTTGTAGATAGATGGAAACTTCGTTGAATTGGTATCACATTATCGTTTGCAATTAATCAATTACTTAAAGTAGAATTTGCAAATCATATTTAGTATACAATTGGACCGACCATTTCTCAGTTTTTGTCTACACTGAACGTCTTAATCAATAAGTAACCATTTTCGGAAGTACGTTAATTGTTTACATTACCTATCTAATTCAACCAAAGGGTGGCTGTTAAAATTAATTGACTTGGCATCTCCACTCATAAATTAAAAGAAAAAAAAAAAAAACAAGGTGGTGGGCAAAAAAGACGGCTCAAATTATATTATTTTATAAGGTTTACTTATCAAACATGACAGCTATACATGTCTTAATTTAATTATATTCCAAAATAAGATTTTGTATTTTTAAAAAATAAATAATCGTTTTAGATAACTGAAGGAGCACTTGTGTTATATCACTATTCCTAAGGTCAATTTTATTAAATAAATAAAACAAATATGACAATGAAAGTGACTACAATGAGTTTGATACATTGCACACATGCCTCAATTCTACAAAAGCAAGATAATTAAAAAGTTCTTTTTTTTTTTTAAAGCAAATTTAATTATTATTATTTTATAACTATAAACCCACCAAAGTTTTGACCTCACCGTGGACATCATCCATTTTAAATGGAATCAAAATCATAACATAGAACATTCCTTATTTCATCTCATAAAATTAAGTTTTTACCATTCTAATCACCAATTGTAATACAATAAAGAATAATATATTTACCAATACAAATTACATATATATAATTTTTACTCATAAGAAAAAAGTATAATATAGATTCAATCATTTATGTATTAAATCTTGGATTTTAAAACTTCTTTTATGAGAAATAACATTAAATAACTTTTTTTGGGTATCAAACTATCAGTTAAAGATAGTATATTTAACTATCTTTGGATGGTCGAGTAGTTTGATATAGACTTTTAAGTGTATTACTCAAGAGGTTATGAGTTTGAGTATCTCCTTGATTGCTAATAGAGGTAACCATTGAAGTTCTACTTGAGTGGTAATTCTAAGGTCTTAAATGATTAGTTGAGGTATGCGTAAGCTGGTCTAAATGCCCCAGTTATTCAAAAAAAAAAAAAAAGAAGGTATTTTATAAAATAGCTTCATTCTAAAATTTCAATACCCATTTGATCAAATTACATTTGCTAAACTAAAATTTCAAAGTAGTTGATAATACCACTTTCCCACTGAAAGTTAATATTCTATTATTATCCAAAGTCGATTTCGACAACAAAAATTCTCTTTGTTATCACCATTTGAACCTTTGTTCTCCTCTTTACAAATTCTCCTCTTTACAAAACCCCCTCACTCCGGCACCTAATTTTTCGTTAATTGTCGGCCACTGCAAAACTACAACAAATATTCAATCGATTACTATTATTTGATCTACCGGTCTTCACTCTGCAAAACCTCTCTTACCTTGACTTCTGGTTACTCGCTGAACGCCGAGTGAGAAAATGAAGTATACTTTTTGGGTATTAATGAAATATAAATTTTGGGTAGAAAATTGTTATTTTGAAACTTTTTAGGGAGAAAAGTGTCATTGAGGCAAACATTGGGTGGAAAAAAGTCGTTTACTCTTTGTAGATAGATGGAAACTTTGTTTGAATTGGTATCACATCATCGTTTGCAATTAATCGACTACTTAAAATAGAATTTGCAAATCATATTTAGTTTACAATTGGATCGACCATTTCCCAATTTTTGTCTTCACTAAACGTCTTAATCAATAAGTAACCATTTTCGGAAGTAAGTTAATTGTTTACATTACCTATCTAATTCAACCAAAGGGTGGCTGTTAAAATTAATTGACTTGGCAAGATCATTAAAGTTCATTTTTATTTTTTAAAGCAAATTTTTTTTTTTTTTTTATAATTATAAACCCACCAAAGTTTTGACCTACCGATATGCTCACCGTGGACATCATCCATTTTCTATGGAATCAAATTCACAACATAAAACATTCCTTATTTCATCTCATAAAATTAAGTTTTCACCATTCTAATCACTAATTATAATACAATAAAGTATAATATATTTACCAATACAAATTATATATATAATTTTTATTCATAAGAAAAAAATATAATATAGATTTTATCGTTTATGTATTAAATCTTGGATTTTAAAACTTTTTTTTATGAGAAATAAACATTAAATAACTTTATTTGGGTATCAAACTATCAGTTAAAGATAGTATGTTTAACTACCTTTGGATGATCGAGCGGTTCGATATAGACTCTTGAGTGTATTACTCAAAAGGTTATCAGTTTGAGTATCTTCTTGATTGATAATAGAGATAGTTATTGAAGTTCTATCTAATTAGTAATTCCAAAGTTTTAAAGATTTTCATAATAACTTTTATAAATGTGTTATTTTTCAATTTGAAATATAAGGTTAATATAATTTTTTTTTTTTCATCTAGGTATTATTAGGAGTTTTTAAAATTATTAATAAGGTCTAATATTATTGCTCTAAGTCATAGCATTAATTGCATTCAACACTTTTTCATAATAATAATGATAGAGGAGAAATAAGTGCATAGAGTTAATAGATGTAAAGTAAAATTTCAAAGTCAATGCCCTCTTTGTGTAGGTAATTATATGATTAAGGCTTTACGGCTTGACGCGATACACGTCGCATAACCTGACCTCAGTTTAATGAATGAATGATGAAGCGTGTGGAAAAAAGTTAATAAATGAAAATAGTAACTTATTAGTTATTACTATGACGATAATTCGACACGTGGCTAGAGCTAGGAATAATGCAGATTTTTTAACGGAATAAACTATGTGCCGACGTACTTGAGATTTCATTATTAATATGACAATGTATAAAAATATAAAGTAGGACAATCATTTTGGCTCCGTTTGGTTGGGAATACTACTCTTGGTATTCTCAAAAAAATTAAACAGTAAAATACCCAAAATCTTTCATTTTTGGGAATACTATTTTCAATATTATTTAATTTTTTTAAACCCTCTAAATTTGTTAATTTAATTAAATACCCCTAAATATTTTTTTTAAAATTATAAAAACACCCCAACAATCCACATTTACCAGATTCCGACCACCACTACAGGAAAATGGCCGGAATCTGGTAGGATGGCGCACTACCGGCTGAATCTGGCTGGTAGTGCGCCGATCTAGCCTTTTCCGGCCAGATCCACCGTGGATCTGGCCAGAAAAGGCCAGATCTAAGGCCAAAGATCTGGCCGTTGACGGCCAGATCTTTGGCCGTAACACTCGGTCACGACGGCCAACAAACGGTCGTCAACTTGTTGGCCGTTGTTGAGAGCAAATACGGTCAGATCTGGCCGTTGACGGCCAGATCTGACCGTAGATCTGGCCTTTTCCAGATCCACCGTGGATCTGGCCGAAAAAGGCCATAGCGACGCATGACCGGCAAGATCCAACCGGTCATGCGCCCATAAGGCGACTCCGGCCACCTCCGGTGGTGTTCTCCGTCTGGGGGTGTTTGAGGGTGGGTTAGGGGTATTTTTGTTAACTTTTAATGTTTTATTATAGGCGGTATTTTGTAAAAAAACAAACATAAAGGGTATTTTATTTATTTATAAATTCTACATCGTAATACCTGCCTAATTCAACTTTTTTTTAACTTTTTTCAAAAAACTTTTCCCAAAACCCCCAAATTTTGAACCAAACGAAGCCTTTAATATCCAAATATCATTTATTTTAAGAGTAAACGACTTTTTCTCATCCAATAAATTTTAAAATACCATTTTTCACCCAAAGTTAGTATCCTATTACCATTTAAAGTTGATTTCGTCCATTCTGACAGCAAAAATTCTTTCTATCAATATCATTTGAACTAAGAGTGTGTAAAAAAATCCGATATCCAATCCAAAAAAACTAGATATCCGAAAATTCGGATCGGATTCGGATATCAATTTTTGGAATATCTGGATTTCTGATCAGCTCTACAAAGAAATTGGATATCCAGATCCAATCCGGGTTTGTCCATAACTACAAGTTTTAAGAAGTTATTTTGCGGTCCTAGGTGAAAAGTGGTAAAGTATGTGGACTATTTAAAATACGATGACAACTTTGGGGGTCAAAATGTAATAAAATGATGATGTGGCAGGGGGTAATAAAGAATAATACAAAATTTTAGGGGATAAATTGATATTTTTAGTACAAATTCGGATAAAATTGGATATTTGGTTTATTCGATCCGAATATTCGGATTGAATCAAAACCGGATCAGACGAAATCCGGATCAGGTTTCATTCGGATCTGAATTTTCATATCGGATCAGAAAAATGCAAAACCAGATCGGATAACCGGTTTTGCACACCCCTAATTTGAACCATCGGTCTCCTTTATACAAAACCTCTTTCACTCCGACGATTGATTTTGCATCGATTATTAGCCACCGCAAAATTAGAGTTTCATGTTCTTAACTGATTTCAATGCCGAATATCCAATTGGTTACCACCATTCTATCCACGGACCTTCACTTTAAAAAACTCTTCTTGTTCTGACTCTTGGTAATTCGCCAAACGTCGATTGAAAAAATGAAGTATACTATGACGATAATTTGACACGTGGCTAGAGATAGGAATAATGCTGATATTTTAACCTAATAAAATTGTGCCGACCTACTTGAGATTGCATTATTAATATGACCATGATTAAAAATGTAAAGTAGGACCATCATTGTAATACCCAAATATCATTTACTTTACGCATATAATAAGTCAGTCATTGTTTCAATTTAAATTATTTTTATTGTGTTCTCATATACTAAGCAAGAGACAATCTTTAACGTGTGTTTTATTGGTTACTAATATATATAAATTATACATACAATAATGCGTGGAGGTTAAAGGCTTATAGGTAATCAATTTTTCTGTCCCATTTGAAAGAAATTGTAATACAGACGATCCAAAATGATTTAAGAAATTTATTGTGCAAGTTATTATTATAAATAGGAAGTCGGTAATAATTAATAGAGAAGGGTGTTTGGATGTGCGTACGTAAGCAATGTCAGAAGCAAAGAATATATGGAGGAGGTTTACGGCCGACAAAATGAAAACAAGTGATGGTTATTGCTGCCTTGGCCGCAACAATTTCTCAGACTTCCACCCACGTGTCTCTTTCTCTTTGGAATCACGAGGTGAAACTGAAAAAATAACCCTAACCCATCCTCCTATCATTGCCCTTTTTGTCAGTAACACTTATGCCTTCCATTTACATTAATTTGCTTTGTATTAATCTCATCCCATGATTGAAATTCCTCGCATTCACCGACTAATTAAAGAACTTCAAAAACCCAATTATAACTCCCTTCACATTCACTCAACATCCTTCCTTTCTTTCTTACGTGTAATGTGCATGCATGCTCTTTTAAAGTAGCAACACAATAACCCTTTCTCTGTTCACAACAATAAATAAATGGTTTTTTCTTGGAACAAAACAAAGCCTGAAACTGGAGTCATGAACACAAAAATGGAGTAACAGCTTTTTACCAATTACCCATTTCACAGTAGAGGAAAAAAAAAATATGTATATATAAGAAAGGTGAAGGGACCTGCCCTACAGGCAGAGTACGTGTAGGGTAGGAATGGGGACCATTGAATAGAAATCTGTGAAAAAATCTGCGGCAAAGATGAGGAATGTGGAGTGAAAATTAAGGCACATACTATAACTAGAAGAGAAAGCAACTTTAACTTCTCTCTCTCGTCACCAATCCAGACATNCGACGAATATCCAATTGGTTACCACCATTCTATCCACGGACCTTCACTTTAAAAAACTCTTTTTGCTCTGACTCTTGGTAATTCGTCAGACGCTGATTGAAAAAGTGAAGTATCCTATGACGATAATTTGACACGTGGCTACAGATAGGAATAATGCAGATATTTTAACTTGTGCCGACGTACTTGAGATTGCATTATTAATATGACCATGATTAAAAATGTAAAGTAGGACCATCATTGTAATACCCAAATATCATTTACTTTACGCATATAATAAGTCAGTCATTGTTTCAATTTAAATTATTTTTATTGTGTTCTCATATACTAAGCAAGAGACAATCTTTAACGTGTGTTTTATTGGTTACTAATATATATAAATTATACATACAATAATGCGTGGAGGTTAAAGGCTTATAGGTAATCAATTTTTCTGTCCCATTTGAAAGAAATTGTAATACAGACGATCCAAAATGATTTAAGAAATTTATTGTGCAAGTTATTATTATAAATAGGAAGTCGGTAATAATTAATAGAGAAGGGTGTTTGGATGTGCGTACGTAAGCAATGTCAGAAGCAAAGAATATATGGAGGAGGTTTACGGCCGACAAAATGAAAACAAGTGATGGTTATTGCTGCCTTGGCCGCAACAATTTCTCAGACTTCCACCCACGTGTCTCTTTCTCTTTGGAATCACGAGGTGAAACTGAAAAAATAACCCTAACCCATCCTCCTATCATTGCCCTTTTTGTCAGTAACACTTATGCCTTCCATTTACATTAATTTGCTTTGTATTAATCTCATCCCATGATTGAAATTCCTCGCATTCACCGACTAATTAAAGAACTTCAAAAACCCAATTATAACTCCCTTCACATTCACTCAACATCCTTCCTTTCTTTCTTACGTGTAATGTGCATGCATGCTCTTTTAAAGTAGCAACACAATAACCCTTTCTCTGTTCACAACAATAAATAAATGGTTTTTTCTTGGAACAAAACAAAGCCTGAAACTGGAGTCATGAACACAAAAATGGAGTAACAGCTTTTTACCAATTACCCATTTCACAGTAGAGGAAAAAAAAAATATGTATATATAAGAAAGGTGAAGGGACCTGCCCTACAGGCAGAGTACTTGTAGGGTAGGAATGGGGACCATTGAATAGAAATCTGTGAAAAAATCTGCGGCAAAGATGAGGAATGTGGAGTGAAAATTAAGGCACATACTATAACTAGAAGAGAAAGCAACTTTAACTTCTCTCTCTCTCGTCGCCAATCCAGACATTTTTTTTTTTTAACTTTATCTTTTAAGGCCCACGTTCACTTTCATTCTATGGTCACGCGCTGTAGTGGACCCACTACCCTATATAATTAGGCCCATAACATAGTCCATGGACCATTCACGGTCCATTTCAACAGGAAGTTGGGTTATGCTCCATGGGAGTTATGGTTGCTTCTCTTTTTTATGAGCCTATAAAACATTCACTTTTCTTCGTCTGTCATTAATGTCAATTCTTGCATTACGCATATGTGAAAATTGAAACACGAAAATTCATGCAACTGCGGGTAAGGAAATGAGTGGGCATTTCCATGGGGATGATGATCAGTTGGTGGTGTTGATGGACCAACATAATATTACATCCCTTTCCTTTTTTCGACCATTAAACTTTTCCAGAACAAACCATCTTTATTCGTTGCATAAAGCCTGCATTTTTAATTTGGGACCATAACCATAACCATAATCATAATTAAAGAAAGGTTGAGAACTGGAAGCCTGTGTACCAGTCTGAGTCTGGGCATTTTCAGCAATGGGAAACTAGTATTTTAAATATATAAAGTTGATATAACGAAATCTTGTAGCATTTAAGCCATATCCTGAATAAGACAAATGGATGCAGAGGGTTTACCTGTACAGCGGGGCCGGGCTGATGACGTTGAGGAGTACGCGTGCACAGGAAAAAAAAAATGTCACCATCCATCTCAGGCTCTCAGCTCTTCTGACTTTCATCCAAACCCAACCTATTTCAAATAAAGGAGAAAAAGGGTTCTCCTCCCTTAAAACCATCTTCTACAGCCAACATTGATTTCAATTATAATGGAGTGACCAGACCCCTTGAGTTGAACTTGAAGGTTCATTATTAATCTCCCCGGCCTAAGAAACGACATGACATGATCACGATATCAAGATTCAAGCTGCTGATGTTTACACGAAATTTGTATTATTATTATTATTATTATTTTTCTTGAATTTTTTGCAAGTGAAATGATCGCTGCTAATAGGAATCATGCCTTTTATTCCTGTTTGATATAGAATTTATATACAGATTTTTGTTATTGAAAACAAGAGATGAAACAAATCTCATGAAAATGCATTTAGTAGAAACTAATTGAAATACTTTTGAAAATAATTTTCGGATAGAATGCTAAAAACTAGGGGTGTTTGAAAGAACCGATTGGAATCGGAACCAGCGGATACCCAGGGTTTGGTTCCGGTTACTACCTGGAACTAGCCGTCAACGGGTAGGTTCCGGTTCTAAATTTTTGAAACTGAAACCGAGAACCAAGACTAATATAAAATAAAATTAAAGAGTAGGGGGTTAATAAAAACTTTTGTAGAAAAAGTAATGTGAATACGTTTATATTTATATTTCATAACATTTAAAGTAAGTTGGTTTGACTTTTGAGAATCTATCTTTACAAAGTAATAGAGTTTATAATTTTGAATTTATAATTTGTAATTTTATTTTTGTTAACAAGTTCCAGGTGAGGGGGTATTTGTAAGTTTTTGAGGTTTTTTTTTTTTTTTTTGCCATTTTAAAAACTTTTGGGAGGTCATTATAATTTTATAGGGTACCCAGAACCGGAACCGGAACCGTTGTTACAGGTTTCGGTTTTGGGTACCTAGGAACCGCAATCGTCGGTTCCGGTTCCAAATTTCAAGGAACCGTTGGTTTCGATTCTGATTCCGGTTCCTTCAAAAAATGCCGGGTACCCGGAACCGAACACCCCAACTAAAAACTAGTGTAAATTTATAAAACGGTTAAAAACCTTTTTTAATAGTTTTCTATAGTTTTTAATATAAAAACGTCAAATATTAAATACATCTGAAAAAATTGAGTCATATTCTAGTTTTTGAAAATTATTTTTAGATTACAAGTCAAACGCATCGAATTGCCAAACAAATAATTAATCAATCTCATTTTTCCAAGAAACATATACCCTATTTATAAGAGTAATATTAGAACTAATTAATAGAAATGACAACAACAAAAACGAGTTCAGAATCAATATCTTCCCTTGTTTCCGGATGGTTTGTAGAGGTCTGACTTGTTAGTGACCCCCGACCGGTCTCGTGTTCGAATGAAGTAACCACCATATTTGTGCAATTATCTTGACCCTATGAGCTTGTAGAATGTTCCAGTACCATGAGGGTGGCCCGGATACCTCAATTAGATTTATTGTTTTTAGAAATTTTCTTAAATCATATTCAGTTTATGTTCTAATCTCAAAACTTATATAATAGCATCCTCTCCACTTTTATATTCCCCTACAAATCACTTTTTTTTTTTTTTTTTTTTGGAATTATTTATATAATCGAACTTTTTTTTAAACATTTTTTTCATGAATAATTAAAGAAAATTTTTGTTATGAATCACTTGCAATCTTTTAACGAATTAAAACTAAGTTATTTTGTCCCATAGATAATAAATATATTTATAAAACCTATTTATTTAAAATAGAAGAACATAATTGAAATAAATTTTCCTTTTGTTACATTTTATTTATATAATATCATCTTTATTTAATTATTAAATTGATGGATTTTTCTGTTTGTAAGAGGATTCTTCATTTTTTTTTTTTTTAAGAATTAAATAATATAAGATGGATTTAGAATATAAAATTACTTTTTCTCAAATATAAAATATAAAATTACCCTTTTAATTTCATTAAAATAAACTATGAGGTTACTTATCAAATTGGTGAGGGCTAAAAATTATTTCCCATACATAAATTTTTTTTTTTTAAAAAAAAAAAAAATCTGACCTGGGAAGAAATATTTGATCGACCTTGAGCCCATTTTTATAAGTGGGCGGATTAGTGGGTCAAAAACTCAACTCCATGGGCCATGAATTGAATAACTGTTTTATAAAAACAGGCATATGAAATGGATGGTTTATAAAATTTAATTCGAGATTGGCGAAATTATTATACATTTATTTAATTTTTATAATACTATATAGAATGATTTAGATAAGTGGAGCGATTATAAGCTTAAATTAATATTTACATTGTTGAAGGCATGATTCATTATGTCATTAAGTAGAATATCTAGAAACATTATTAATTAATCCAAAGACAGAGACTAAAAATCAAAGTCCACAAAAGGAAAATGACTCTGAAAGTGATTAAATCAATAACTTAATGTTACCATTTATCTTAATTTATTTCACAACTAGATGACTCATCTAATTAATTGCCTTCCCCACTTGAACTTCATAATTGCCTTATTTATTTATTGCCAATTCCAATCTTCAACAAACAAAAAAAATTCGAAACAATGGTTCGGGATCCCTAAGGCCTTGAAGTTAACCGAGAGGTAAAACTTCTAGTGGTTTCAGGCTGGTAAAGCCACAAGTGGTTACCCATATTAACAACCGAGAGAAATTGAACTCAAGATCTCTTATTCAAGAGTCCCTATCGCACCACTCAACCACCCTTATAATTGAGTATCCCACGATATAAACCCAATATTATTGACACAATTCTTCTAAAAATATATTTTTTTTATGCAAATAGCCAAATATTGTAAGAAAAATATTTAAATTTGTCAAAGGAAAAGTATTCCAATGAATTGATGATAAAAATGATCAAGTTGGATATGAAGAGTTGATGGAGAAATAAAAATAAAAATAAATAAATAATAGAAAGTTCGAGGCTTCATCGTCTCTTCAGGCTTTACCTAACCCTCTCCACAATAACACACTAAAGTCTCCTCAACGCACACAGTTTTTTGGCTTTTGCTTAGGACTTGGCGGGGGAGGGATGGATTCGATCTCTTCTTTGAAGCTAATATTTTTATTGGATTAAGATAACGACACCAATGGTTAATTTCTAGCCGTGTGATGATTTGATGATGCCAACCATGACTGCATCTACAATCCAGACAACGAAGTGGTTATTTTGATGAAGAAAGCAGACCCCATTTTACTAATTTACAACTTCAATATGTCAGCGACTTTAATTTTTTGATTTTTGTTTTCTTTTATCTTCTGTTTATGTTCTTATCATTTTTAGATGCAGGTTTACACGTTGTTTCGTTTTCTAAAATCTGTTATCCATAAACACAGGTCGGCCAGGGCCAGATTGTTGACAACTAGATTTAGATATGTTTCCATTGATTTGATTTTCAAGTTTCAACATGGGGAACACTCTTTTTCTTGATTTTGTGTGTCTGGGTTATGCTTTTGGATTAATCAACTTAAGAGTTCAGGATTTAATCCACAAGGGTATTCAGAATTTAATATTATTTGGTCAATTTTAATGACTTGATCAGTACTGTGGGTTTGGATAAAATTTTGTGAAAATTACAATGTGCCACGACTTCAATGAGCTTGTCATTTTGATGGGAATATATATATATATATATATATATTCATAAATATAGCTTCAAGTTTCTGAATGATGAGATGAATCTCCTGTATGGTAGTCAATTAAGTCAATAAGATAAAATTTAGATTGGGAAATTTGAGAAGCAAACGATCCAAATCCCCAACATTTGACCATTCATTTAGAATTCTTAGACAAAACCAGCAAAAGTACGAATAAATCCAAAGGAAACCTGAAAATGTTAATGGAGTCCAGCTAATCTGGGTGATGTTAGGAAGCAAGTTTTTATATTAAAAGAACAACAAAAGATTTGGAAACCAATGGATGATGGTCTGCCAATTTCAGTTGATTCTGTCAATGGAAGAATTCCCGCATAATTATAATTATATACAGAAACAAGAATTAAATTCGGATGAAACAACTACATCGATCTGATCTTGAAAGTATAATTCTAACTTGAGACACTTCGCCAAACAAAGAATGATATCATTTGATCTTGTAATCAAACATGTGGCGCACCCTGAAAGAACCACCAACTCATATTATAAAACCTTACTCTAAAACCACATCTAAACAAACACACAAAAAGAAATATATAAAATAAAATAATACAAGCAAGAAGAAAATGGCTGGCCAGAAGGGTTCAAAAAAATACAATAAAGAAGGAGAAACCGACCAATCGTATTAAAAAAGCTTAAACTCATCAAACAAACATAGGAAAAATATAATTAAAATATGGGGATAAACATAAGATTCCACTAAGATTTGGTGAGATGTAATGGAGATGGCTGTAGTTTAGCCATAGTTTTCAAAATGAAAATAACTTTCAAGGTCTTCGTGCGGGTTTGCGTTTGACGTAGCCTTCAAAATCTTGCGTGGCTTAGCGTGAAGAGCTAGATTTAACCCATTACGCCACGTCGCTACTCCTCCTCTCCCTCTTATAAAGCAATCCTCTCTCTGTCTTCGCTCTTCCAAATCAACACCAAGGGCCAAATTTGCAACTTTTGATAATCTCTCTCTCACTTTACTGGTCTTCTCAGGAAAAGGAAAGAAATGGAGGGTCTTATTCCTTTTGTTTATAGAGCCATCATGCAATACAAGAATGGAAATGAAGGTTCCTTCGGGTCATGGTTGAGTGAGTCACCATCGGCTTCGTACATGAGACTTCCAGGTGATTCAGGTCGGTTTCAGACTTCTGATATGCATTTGTTTCAACCTGATTGTGGCTTCTCAACATCAGCTCCTGCTTCTACTACCACACAAATTATCATATCAACCGGAGTTCAATCTCCCGTTTGTCGCCTCACTTCTCGTCGAGTTGCTGCATGATCTTAGTTAAAAACAAAAAAAAAAAAAAATGGTTTATGGAGTTGCAAGTGCCATGCTTGAAGAAAGCTGAAGGCGTGGAACTTGTTACATATGGTGATGAATTGTGGTAATTGTGTTTAGAATATGAAATGATATTCTATTTTATGATAGTTTTTTCTTTTTCTTTTATGGATGGTGCTTATAGGAAATAAGCATGTGGAAAACCAAAGGGGCCATATGCTCTGTGTCATAGCAACTGTGTTGCTGCCTTGCTGGTGTAAAACCTGAAGGTATTATAGAAGAATTAGGCGTTTGGAAAAACCAAAGGGACCAAACGCTTAATTTGTGTTGTTGAATTGTGAAGGTTCTAATATCACGAAGGTTAGATCTGTGATATATTGTATAAATTTGTGATCTCCAGAACAATGTCTATGTAACTATGTTTCATGGCCGAAGGGCCTTGTTTAATGTATATTACTCTTTGCCTCTGTATCGTTCTGGGCTCTTGATTCGAACAGAAGTGTGTGGAAAACAAGAAAAGTTAGCCAATAGTACTCATGACCTGGGAAGCAGAAATAACAGAGCAAAATTTCTGAAAGTTAAATTTATCCATGCCAGCAGCTCCCCGCAGATACAACAAACTGAATAATAAAATGTTAAAATCTAATTATGAACGCAATTGAAGAAAATATTTATGAATTCAATCAGCCAAACACTGCAATTCATTTTACTTGTTATATTTTACTTTGAAAGAGTCTATGGAAAGTACTATAGATATCAGATTATTCTTACAATAAGTGAATGAATTTATTCTAAATTCAGTTTAAATCCTTCAATGATATTTAATCGTTATGGCAGAGAAATATCACTTTTGTAGTATGAATTCATTTATTTTTTGGTATTCAATCGTTCATTGAATTCTAGAATTTTTTTTCGTGTGGAGTTCAACTACTTCGGATTTATAAGTTGGGTTGCTGCCCCGGTTGCAGGCCTGGTACATGTCTTCAGCTCTCACTATTTAGCAAGTAATTGATCTTTAGGCAGGAGTACCTAACTCTCTGATTGAAAGCAAAGGGAGGTCCACATTGAAACGGGTTTGGGGCTAGTGTTGCGTCTGTTGACTGATGGAGCTAGAAAGGTCTACCTTGATGTGTTGCTACAAGGTGAGAAGGTGCTATCCATGGCGTCACTCATTAAAATCTGTGTTGACTCTTTAAGGCAAATGGGCTATCTTCTGTTGTACCTATTTCTGAGCTCATTGGAGACCTAGTCCAAAAATCTAAAGATGAAGTGTCATGCTTTTTTTGGAGTTTGCTACAGGTCTTAGTTGATAAGTCATTTTCTGGATTTAGATAAGTTTTATCAGCTGGTTCATATCCTTTCTTGTTTGAACCAAATTCCTTAAGCCTGAGAATTCTGAGAAGGACATTTAGGTTAAAAACGATAGTACTGCAAGTAATTAATTACCTCTGTTACAAACAGATTGTACTATCCATCAGTTAAGACATAATTTTCATCTACTAAGAACATGACATCTCCATAAAAGGATAAATAGATAAAATTACATGACTGCTGCAGTAATTAATGAAAATTATAATGACAACTTATCTTACGTTTCCTTTCATGTTGAGTTTCAGTGTAAAAGAATCACCACACTCGAATAGTATTCAAAAGTATAATACTGGGAAAAATATCAGTTGATCTGTCTGCATAAGTATATGGCTCCATAATTAGTTCCACACAGTTCTTGACATAAAAATGTTCCATAATGAAAGTTCCCTGGTTTTTAAGAAGCCTTCACAGCATAGAGAAAGTTGCATAAACTCCACCAATTTGGTTCGGTCTATATTTTATGGGCACCATCTCCAAGGTTGTCTGGTTGTTAAGAAATCTTAAGATGCATATGCGTGGTTCCAATTTATTGACATCTATCAACAGCGAATCATTAGTCCAGCAGGCGACATGCGCATAACAGTTTGATGTGGAACGTCTGGTGGATAAATTCATAGAGCGGGTTGAACGTCAGAAGTTCATACGTAAAGCCCAAAAGTCCTAAATGAGCATGTCCCATTCAAACGGCCATAACTTCTTATCCAAAAGGAGTTACAGGGCTTGTAAGATACTGTTGGAAAGCTTATTTCGAGTTCGTCGACATGACAATCCACTGTAGTTAGTTGCAAGTCGTTTTCGAGGTCAAAATCCACCGTTTTGACGTGTTTCGGGGATGTTTTAGTTGTCTGCACGTTTTTCCTATTTTATTTCGAGTTTTCTTGTTTTAATTAATTTAGTTTTTATTTTCTTTTGTTATTAGGAGTCTAATTAGGGTTGGTTGTCACCGTATATAAGCTTATTTTTCGTTTTGGATATTATTCAATGAATTATTCAGACTTATTTCAGATTTTAAGACTTAAGTTTCTGTGATTAAGACTTATTATCAATTTTAAAGGTGTAGCCGAATGCTAGCCTTGTTTTATCATGCTAACTCGTTGCGTCACAACTGATCATCGAAGCCTAGGCATAGAATTCAACAGCAGTCTTACCTTTCACATCAGTTGTAGTGACATTGGAACTACCAAGTCTCAGGATGTTTGGATGTGCCAAGGTGGGCAACGAAAGTGTTGCTCATCGGATTAGAGCTACTTCAATATGTGGATGTGGTGCCAAAGTCTTTTCAGTAATATACTGTCATTTTAAGACAAATTCAGAAGAATTGTGATAGCTCCTTAAATTTGAAGCATTACCACAAATAAACAAAGTATAGATTGAAAAATCCAAAGTCTTTGATGTAGAACCAAGAATTGTTCAGAATAAAAGATATCTTGGTTATAAACTTTTTAATTGCAGAGAGCTCTCTTATCAATCCTTCTTCTTTCCAAAGCTAATGCTTATAACGTTCAGAGAGCTCTCATCTTTTTACTTGAAATATCATATAATACCTCATATGCAGCCACCTTCGCTTAAAAGACTAGTAACTTGATTAATTTAGAGCCATAAGTACTGTTACTCTGTTACTTAATAGCTAATAAAAGCAAAAATTGGCCTGTTTTTTCCTGCAAATTTCTGATACATAACGTAAGCTAAAATTTTGATATGAGAAAGGCAGAAAGCATTCTGTTTTATAGGACGCCAGTACTAGCAGTTGCTTCACGCACTTATCTTATCAACTGCTCCAGTCATGGTAACGAAAGAACTTCGGTGAAGTTTCTTTTCATCTATACTCAAAAGAAGAATTTTTTTACTCAAAAGTTTAATTAGTCCAAAAACTGAATAAGGCACATCATATATTCTGTTGCAGTAGAAATGAATCAATTAAGGTATACATGAACTTACAGTCTTACACAATAGCTGTAGTTAAAAAAAAAAAAAAAAAAAAATTATAATGATAAGACTATAGTGTTGGGATAATGATACGATCTTTTTTGGGCATGGTTAAAATTCACCTAAGCTTGTTCATTTTGTGGTAGTGAAAAAACACAAAACGCATCATGGTGATGATCATGACCCAAATCTTTAATCTTGGTTTCCAGTTAGATTGTCTTCTCGGAAGCTGCAGCAGCAGCCATTGGAAAAAGAAATAGTTAACTCCATCATTATTATTGATGTATCTCCACAGACAAGCTGTATCTGCACAATTTGGCACCAGATAAAGTTTCTCACTGGAGGGTTCTCGAAACTTTTGTGATCTGGAATCCATACGGGAATATAACGATCTGTGTGAATGTTTAGATGTCAATTCCGTTAAGAACCCGCTTTGAGTTCCATAGGATTTGGGCTCGGGGACTTATGGATGGCTCTCTGACTGGACCGAATCTGTGAGATCGGTTATTGTGTTTTCCGAAATGGTTGAAAGCTTATTCGTGCTGCCTACGCAGTTAGTATTAACAATGGGGATGTGACAGATACAATCAATGGAAATCGTTTTGGAAGAAGTACTTTCTTTGAATTCTGTCATTGTTTACTGGAAACATGGCAATGGGATAATAAACAATTAGTATTAGCTTTGGATCTTGAAATATTGAGCCGACATGGGAACATACTCATGCAAGGTACAAGTGATGCAAGGTCTTGATGTATGGTAATTCTCAAGAACTTCTGTATCTCACAATTATTATATATAAAGATGGCCTGGCATTTCTTTCAATTTCCAGCAAGTTAGTTCATTGGTATTCATAACTGTGATGTTGCACTATTAATATTATATATCATCTTCTTGAATTGAAAATACATATCTTCCTAAGAAATTGTTACATATTTTGAGAAAACCGAAACCAGCATTGTACAATGTAACAAGCTAGAAGTATGTCCCCTAATTTGCGCACTGGACTCCCAAAGAATTAGTCCATCCATTTTCATCTCACGTGCAAACACGCAGCCAATCACTGTAAACCCAGTTGCAAAGACCATCTCACTTGAACTCATAAAATGGGCATTTTCAACATTAGGGAATTCTATCAATTAAATATTATAGGACTAGGTTTCTAACCTGACCATTATAATTGTCTTTTGCATTTTCTTTAGTCCAGTAAATCTAGCTATCTAGCTCCTTCTGTTCACAACAGAGCTATCCATTTAGCTTTCAATGAAGAGGAGTGTGCTCAAAATATTGATCCTCATAGTGACTTTGCTATCCTGCACAACGTTTGCTTCGGCTGTGGTACGTTGTGGGAACTGTGGACGCACTCCTGTGCCATATCCGCTGAGCACTGATCCAAATTGCGGTGACCAAGCCTACAAAATTCGTTGCACTGCAGGCACTCTATGGTTTGATGCCCTCAACAAATCATCCTACATGATCACAGATATCAATCCATTAACCCAGCGGATAATTATCCGGCCTGCCGGCCTCTCTGGCAAGACTTGCATTGCAAGTGATATGGCAACTGAAGGCATTCAGCTTGATGACAATCTCCCATTTAACATCACAAGTAGTAACACTATTTTGTTACTCAACTGTTCGGACGCGATGTTACATTTGCAAGCTCCTATAAATTGTTCATCAAACAGCATATGTCACGACTATATTAACAACAATGCACCTCTCTGTAAGAGCACATCTTTGTGTTGTGTGTTTAAGACTGGAGGTTCGCAGAATTCGTATGTGGTGAAGGTCCATATTAATGGAGGATGTGCAGCGTACCAGAGTTTTGTGAACTTGGACACTCATTGGGTGCCAACGAAGACGTGGCCTGCCCCTGCAATGGAGTTAGAGTGGGGATTGCCACAGGAGCCAACTTGCAAGCTCCCAATAGATTGCAAACCCTTATTACATTCAAAGTGCCTGGTTGATCCCATGAATTCTGGGCAGAAAAGGTGCTTTTGCAATGCTGGGTTTGATTGGGATCCTGTCAACGGATTGTGCCGACGTGAGTATATCATTATTTTGATTTGCTTAAACTATATATACTTCTGTAGTATCTACTATTTGTTATAACGATTCCGCAAATATTGAAATTTTATTTCCAAATTAATTATAGTATAATACGATTGAGTCTTGCTAGGTCCTTCACATAGCTATGCAAACAGTTTGAAGACAGTTTTTTTCTAGCAGAAAAAGTAGTTAATTGTATCTTCTCTCTTGTTTAGGTGAAAAATGTCCGCACGGGCGAGGTTGCAAACATCAAAAGAAACAAACAATGCTAATTGCTGGTATGTGCTAGACTACTTCCCATATAAAAACCTTAATTTTTATCCCTATTACATGTCACTAGCTGAAATTCCTCCATTTCTCAATATTTTATACAAAGTCTTTTTGAAGTCAAGATGAACTGGAGCAAATTTAGCAATTGAAGTGAAAATGATAAACGAGACTACCCTTTTTCTTCTTAAATGATCCTGTACCTCTTTTTCCTTGCTTATTTTGGCATAAAAAAATTTGTAAATTTGGGTGAATAGTAATGTTTGTATGCTGGTGACACCTGATATTCAGTAATATTATACTCACAAACCCTTCTCACTAACTTTCTCTCACAAACGCGATGTGTCAGCTCGCAATGGGTTTCGTCTGTCCAACAATGGATCCTGTCTAACCAAATGCGAGCTGACCAATTGTGAGCTGTCACGTCAAAGTTTGTGAGAAATGTTTGTCAACCTATCTTTATTCTCTGATATTTTTTTCTTATTTATCAGGCATGGTTGCTACATTGGGTGGAATTTCGCTTGCCGTCATGATAGTAGTTCTTGTGTTGAAACAAAACAAGCGCATGAAGCAAGAAGCTCAAAAGAATATTATCAGGGAGCGTGAAGAGATGTTAAGGACCAAAAACAATGGCAAATCATCCAAGATTTTCTCTGGAAAAGAAATAATAAAAGCAACCAACAACTTCTCCAAAGACAACCTCATAGGATCTGGAGGCTTTGGGGAGGTCTTCAAGGGCATTCTTGATGATGGAACCATTACAGCCATAAAACGTGCCAAGCTAGGTAATACCAAGGGCACCGATCAAGTCCTCAATGAGGTCCGAATCCTATGCCAGGTGAACCATAGGTGCCTCGTGAGACTTCTTGGTTGTTGCGTAGAGCTTGATCAGCCCTTACTGGTTTATGAGTACATTCCTAATGGCACACTCTTTGATCACCTACATTGTTACTTTAATGGTAAATGGGCTCCCCTGCCTTGGCATCTTCGCCTATTCATTGCTCACCAGACTGCTGAAGGTCTAGCTTATCTCCACTCGGCTGCAGTTCCGCCCATTTATCACCGGGATGTGAAATCAAGCAACATTTTACTTGATGAAAAACTTAATGCCAAAGTTTCTGACTTTGGGCTATCCAGGCTGGTTGAGATTTCAGAAAACAATGATAGTCATATTTTCACTACTGCTCAAGGAACCCTTGGTTATCTTGACCCTGAATATTACCTTAATTTTCAGCTTACTGATAAGAGTGATGTTTATAGCTTTGGAGTTGTGTTGCTTGAGCTGTTGACATCAAAGAGGGCTATAGATTTTAACAGAGAAGAAGAAAATGTGAACTTGGTGGTTTATATGAAAAAGATTATTGATGAAGAGAGGTTGATGGATGCTGTTGATCCAGTTCTCAAGGAGAAAGCTACCAACTTAGACTTGGAGACAATTAAGGCATTGGGGTTACTTGCAGCGGCTTGTTTGGATGAGCGAAGGCAGAATCGACCTTCAATGAAAGAAGTTGCCGATGAGATTGAATACATTATCAGTGTTGCTAAGGGGAAGGTTTCTGCTGAAGGCTAGTGTCTGAATTGGCACCGCCGTGAGCAACTGGTGCCACGAACTTAGGTGAAAATTAGGCTTTTGTCCATTGTAATATGATCTCTCAAGTTTATTCACTAATATAATCTGAACTTCTAAGGACCTTTTTAGCTCCCTAGTTAGAACAGTTAAGTGATGCAGTGAAAAATAAAAGATAAAAAATCACTTCTTAAAACACAATATGAACTGAGAAACTACAGAAAAGAGAATTCAGCAATAAGAATGTACATTATTACGCTTATAACAGTAGAATTGAAGTGTCATTCAGGAGCTATAGGAAACTAACAAATCAACGATATGGTATAAATGGTAACTTGTTCAAGTAAGAAAACTAAATTGAATTCAATGTTCCTAAACACCTTAACTAGATTATCCAGAGTTAAATTCCCTTCAGCAGAAAGCAATATCTCTCTAATTTGGTCTTGATGCAGCCCACTCAACTCTAAGGATGAGGCTATCATAACCATAGCCATCAAGCTTTTGAATAGCTCTCACAGCATCTTCCTTCTTGACAAAATTCACGAAGCCAATACCTCTGCTACAACCAGTCTTGCGATCACAGAGGATATGAACACGAGTGAGCGGTCCAAAAACACCAAAGAGATCTCGCAAGTCAGCTTCAGAAGCGTCTTCGGATATGTTTCTGACTTTAACCCCATTTTCATCATTATGCATTCGCGTCATGTCTGATCCTTTAATGCTGCTGCTTAAAGCACCTCCTCTCTTACTTGGTGGGATATAAGTAGTCATGGCAGTCCCAGAAGAAGAAGGTGCTGCATTTGGATTAGCATCATTCGTATTCGAGGCTTCGGCTTGTGCAGCAAGATCCTTGTAAGGACACCTAGCCGTCCAGTGGTCACCTTTCTTGCCACAATTTCGGCAAACCATGAGAATAGCCCCACCTTTTTGGCCCAAAGAGTCTCCTGCAGCTATGATTTCCTCAGTTGTGCTTCCTGTTGGCAGTACCAGAGCTAAAAATAAGTATTCATATACAAATAGTAATTCAAGAAGAAATTCTATGAATCTTAGAGATGTCTTCTTATGCCCTGACCCAATTCTTAATAGTTTCTTTACTTAGATAATTAAAACTCACTTATGCAATGGACCAACACTAGTTATGCGGTATGTATATGGAAATAAGTATGTTTCTTAATAAAAGAAACTCTTCTTTTATTATATACTTAAATTTTATTAAATCTTGATTCTTGAACTTGTGAACTTGTGTTTACTGGAATTAAAAATTACAACTCAGATAGAAATTGAAAAGAAAAAGAGTAATAAAGGTTGAAGGTGAAATTAAGGAGAAACGAACCTGGAGCCTTGGGCCTTTCAAGCAATATATCCTCAGTAGAGGTGACAGTAAGCCTAGTGCCGACGTCCTCATTCACGGCGTCGCCAAATTTAGTCCAAGACCTCCGCTCAAGAACTCGTTTATTGACAACCGTTTTGATTTTTTTCACCCTGGAAACGGTGGTGACCTTGATGATCTTTCTTTCATCATTGAACTTGTATTCAATCACTCTCTTTATCCCATTCTCGTCAGGACCTATCACTTCGGTTGGAGGAAGAAGACGAGAGTTCAGATCCTCGCCATTACCATCATCATCATCAGCGACGTCAGACCACCGTGGCTTTGGTAGTAAAGCAAGTGTTGTTGCCATGCTTGTAGATCGGTTAATTCTTTAAAGGGTTTTGGAGAGGTTTAAGGGTGAAGAAGTGAAGTTAATTTTGGTAATGTAGAATGAAGTGATGCCTGAAGATCTCTATATATACACGTTATATGGCCTGTACTATGTGGAATCGATTCTCCTTTCAAAGGAAATGATTGTAAGAATTTGGATTTTATAAGCATGACTAAGAGCCTGTTTCCCCGAGCTTATTTGGCCAATCAAAATTAGTTTATAAGCAATGAGTGTATATAAAATAATGTGAGTTTATAAATATTTAAAATTTAAATAATTATATTTTTTATTAAAGTATTTATAAGTAATTAATAAATAATTGATGCTTATAAGTATTTAAAATTTAAGTAATTATATTTTTTATTAAAGTATTTATAAGTGATTAATAAGTAATTGATGCGTTTGATAAAATATGGTTTATACGTACATTTTATTATTAAAATGATTAAAAAATGTACTATATTATTTTATCGAATAATAAATAAAGTTATATGATGAAATTTTAAATTTAAATAAAAGTAATGTGATAATATACTTAATCAAATTAATTTATAAGAAAAAAAAAAAGTAGATTCTCTCAATTTTTTTTTTTTTTTTTTTTTTTTTTTGCTTATAAACCAAATTTATAAGCACATAAAAATTATAAACAAATAAATCAACTTAATTTTAAAACTTATAAATTGGTTTATATATTCAGACAAATACCCTCTAAATCACTATTCACTAATACTAATTATACTACTTGTTTAAGTTGATTAGCTTACTGTATATTAAAGAAAAAAAAAAAAAGTTGCCCCGTGGCCGTGGGCCTTGGTCAAACTCTCACAACCCTTTGTCCCAGTTAAATTAGCATATATTTTCCTAATAAAAAAGGATTTTTTTTTTTTCGATAAATAGGGTTTTTGGACGGCTTCTCACCTCAGCTAATTTTGTTAGACCCTAAAATTATTATATGGAATCTAAAGAAAAATATAATCTATATTTATGGAATAATATTACACCATCAATCCTCTCTCACAATTCTGATGTGATAAATCATAATTGGTCAATTAGTAATTAATTTATAGAATCCATGCAAGACTTCTTATGAATTGATCAATTACGAATTACCACGTCAGGTTCTCAAAAAAATATTACGAGCAAAGGTTATCGGTGTAGAATTATTCGTGCATACGTAACAAACAACAACACTACGGACACCGAATTTCTTACACCGAATTTTTGTACCGGCCGACGTGGAATGCCTTCTCCCATTTATTTATAATTTTTTTCTAGTGAACGGCCGTCCATCAAATTTGGACGGCCGTTCACTCATATGGACGCCCGTCCATCAAATATGGACGNAAAAAAGTACCTCCTCCAAAACTTATTTTTTTTTGCTTATAAGCTCAAAAAAGTTATAAACAAACAGATCAGCTTAATTTTAGAGCTTATAAGCTAGTTTGATCAGCTTATAAGCTTAGACAAACACCCCCTAAGTTCATAAGCTTGCAGTATATTAAAGGAAAATAAGGGTTGCCCCGTGGTCGTGGGCCTGGTCAAACTCTCACAATCCTTTGTTAGGAGATATTTTTCTAATAAAAAAGGGAATTTTTGTTTTGATAACTAGGATTTTTGGACAACTTAAGTACAACTCGACTAATCTTTTGGGACTCTAAAATTATCGATTGGATTAAAGCTTCAGTGTCTACTCATATTAACAACCTTCCTAACTAATCCTATTAGCAATCCTAGACCTATCGGTCGGATAAGAGTTTCAATATTCACTTCTATTAATAATCGAGGAGAGACTCAAACTCAAAACCTATTGAGTAATACAACCAAGAATTCTTATCAAATCACTTGATCACTTAAAGGTTGGTTAACGTTTTGTTTCTTATTAACTTTTTCTATTGGATAGGTGACATTAAAAAAATAATTAATTAATTAAACAATTGTTAAATTATATGGAATCTAAAGAAGAATATAATCTATACTTATGGAATTATACTACACCAACAATCCTCTCTCACAATCCTGACATGGTAGCTCACAATTGGTTAGTTAGTAATTAATTAGTAGGACTTATATCAGACCTATGTGGGACCTGTTGTGAATTGACTAATTACGAACTGTCATGTCAGGGTTGTGAGAGAAAGATTACGAGAGAGGATTGTTGGTACACAATTTTGATATGATAACTCGTAATTGATTAACTCATAATTAGTTAATAAGACTTATATGAGACTCGTTGTTAATTGACTAATTATAAACTGTCACAACAGATTTATAAGAAAGATTGTTGGTATAGTATTATTTATGGTTACGAAACAAAAGGAGAAGTGCATCTGCTTAATGAGCACGAATTATATTAATTAGGAAGTCGCACTCTGTTCAGACTCCAGACTGTTTTATGTTTACATCTCAAGTCCATTTCGTTAACCTTCATTGTCCGCTCAACTCAACAACCGAAAACTCACGTCACTGTAAGTCTTTGTCAAGATCTTTCCTTTTTAGCGCTTATATCTCGCTTTTTAGATCTATTTTTTGATGGGTTTTGAATTGCCAGGTTATCCTTATTTGATCTTATTGTATTTTATCTCTTTCATCCATCAATTCATGTTAAAACTTAGTACAAACAATTAATCTTGTCTTGGATTTACACTGGGTTAGAAGACTGTAGTTGTTTTTCTGAAAGTCTTCTATTAAGAAGCAAAAGTTTAAAATTTTCACCACCCCGCTTAGGATCTCTGTCAAAGGTTTAGCTAGAGTTAGTATATCTTCATCTTTCAGCAAAAAAAAACCCATTTATATTTTTCTGTAATGTGTGTTTGTATATTTTTATGCCAATTAATTGAATAGATTCCTCTTTTCTGTGGCTTTGATCCGACTTCGTTTATTATTCAATTAGTTTGTAGTTCTGGACCATTCTTGTAGCAGTCAATTTGGTGCTTTTTATTCATTGGGTCAATAAAGAGCCTGTTTGTTTGCTGAGATTAGCACAAATTATGATAATGGGATCAACTGTGTGAAGTTCAGATTAGTACAGTGTTGATAAAATGTTGATTTCAAGTACCTTCTTTTCTGCATTGCATGTTAATTTGGAACAAGTTCTCTTCTGACTCTGATAATTTACAACACAGGATAAAAAAGAAATTGAAACAAAAGAATAGTATCTTTTAGGGTATCAACATGAATGCACTTATTCTTGTTGGAGGATTTGGGACACGGTTAAGGCCTCTGACCCTCAGTGTACCAAAGCCACTGGTTGATTTTGCGAACAAGCCCATGATACTGCACCAGGTATTACTTCACAAGTTTTTATTGGTTTGTTTAGGTGTAATTTGTATATTTTGTCTTTTCCATTCTAGTCTCATTTCTGCATGTTTTAAGCTAACATGTTCTCACAAGTTGCATTATCTTTTATTTCATTAGTTATTGTATTAGCATCCACCTGTTATTCACATTATTATTGTTCTTGGACAATCTTAGTTTTACAAATTTGCCTCAATTCTTGACTTTTAGTTGTTGCTTATGAATCTATCGTAATTGTAACCATAAGTTTATGGTTAAGTTATATTTTGATTTTCTTGTATTGAAGTGTGAATTTGTACTTCAAAGAGTGGAACCATGATATATTCATATTTATGAATGATGCTATTGAGACCATTTTTAACCTTGCATAGATATATTAACTGCAAGCATTTTGAATGTGTTCTTTCTTAACTAGATTGAAGCTCTCAAAGCTGTGGGAGTGACTGAAGTAGTTTTAGCCATCAATTATCAACCAGAGGTAACATAGAATGGACATGCTCTCTTTAAATCTTATTGATGATGATGGGTCATCCGGGCAACTAGATTTTCTCATTGCTTGAGCTTTATTACTCCTATCTACTTTCAGGTTATGTTGAATTTCTTGAAAGAATTTGAGAAGAAACTTGAAATTAAGATAACCTGCTCACAAGAGACTGAGCCACTTGGCACAGCTGGTCCCCTGGCTCTAGCAAGGGATAAATTGATTGATGACTCTGGTGAGCCTTTCTTTGTCCTCAACAGTGATGTTATAAGTGAGTACCCACTAAAAAAAATGATTGAATTTCACAGAGGCCATGGAGGGGAAGCTTCCATTATGGTAACCAAGGTAAATTAAATCTGGTAACCTTGCTCTTTGTCACATTCTAATCTATGTACCATTATTCTAAAAGAAATTCTGTTCTTGTTTTAAGGTGGACGAACCATCAAAATATGGTGTGGTAGTTATGGAAGAAACTACTGGGAAAGTTGAAAAATTTGTTGAGAAACCAAAAACATTTGTGGGAAACAAAATTAATGCTGGAATCTATTTGTTGAACCCATCTATTCTTGACCGGATCGAACTAAAGCCTACCTCTATTGAGAAAGAGGTATTCCCTAAGATTGCAGCAGAGAATAAGCTTTATGCTATGGTGCTACCTGGTTTTTGGATGGACATTGGACAACCAAAGGATTACATAACTGGCCTGAGATTGTACCTAGATTTCTTGCATAAGAAATCCTCGTCAAAATTGGCAACTGGATCACACATAATTGGAAATGTTTTGGTGGATGAGAGTGCTCAGATTGGAGATGGATGTCTCATTGGGCCCGATGTGGCCATTGGTCCAGGATGTGTAATTGAACCTGGTGTTAGGCTTTCACGCTGCACCGTAATGCGTGGAGTTCGAATCAAGAAACATGCTTGCATCTCTAGTAGCATCATTGGGTGGCATTCCACTGTTGAAAGGTGGGCTCGAGTGGAAAATATGACAATCTTGGGAGAAGACGTTCATGTTGCTGATGAAGTTTACAGCAATGGGGGTGTTGTTTTGCCGCACAAGGAGATAAAATCTAGCATTTTGAAGCCTGAGATCGTCATGTGACAATAATTGTGAAACTATCTGGTACTAAGATCTGTTTAATATGTTGGTCCCAGTTTTCATTTATATAGAACGTTTACCACGTTTAACCATTTAAAAAGTTAGTTACCAGTGTTACCTGTTTGTATTGAATGAGTTACAGGATTGTGGTCTTGACTTATCGTTGCCTGACCATTTTCCCCGGCTGGTTTTGCATTGGTTTTCAATAGACAGTCTGTTGATACTAGCTTTAGGATTTGTGTAAATTTGCTTACACTTATTCATTCTTGTGTTTACTTGAGTGTTATGAACTTATCACGAATAAATATATTCTTTTTTTTTTATCTTTTTGTGTGATTGCGTAAAATTCCGAAGAGTTGTTAATATCATCGTTGGATGAGTATTTTGAAATGCAGCTAAAATAATTAGTCATTTATATGTTCTATTTCCAGTTATATGGAATAGAATTTCATGCATCTATAATCATATGAATGAATAGATGAATAATCTACCATGCATCAATAATCATATAAATTGATGGCTGAGCCATCTACCGGACAACATATGGTAAATTACAGAACCAACATTCGACAAATTATCCATAGTTATATTCCAAAATCAACATTTAGCCAACAAAACAACACATTGTCCCGAACAGTGAGGGAATATCACGACTTGAGAAACCATGGTGACGAGTTGGAGGCTCAGGAATCTGAATGTTGTGGTGTCTACCGGCAGGTGGAGCTATTTTGCCGGCTTTGGATGATGGTTAGTTAGTTAGTTTTTGGTTCGACACTGGTCATTTCGCTGGTGGATTTCTAAACCATTATCTACCGTTCTACAAAATTAATTAATGGTAATCAACACAGATGCTTAAGACATGTCTGTATTTTGAAGCTTTGGTATTAATTGCCTGATAAAAACTGGCACCAGTCTCTCCATCACAGAAATGGAAATGGGACAAATACAAGTGCAAGGGGGATCGCTCCAGTCTCCAAGATCCATGTCTTATTTGATCCACATGGCTAGCTTGAACGGAGGGCAACAAAGTCGAGAACATTATAAGCTGGAACTCAATCCATGGCAGCAAGAAGCAAAGTCGACAAAATAAATGCAACTGAACTGGGAAACCATGTTAAAGAGAGAAACACAAGGCAACATTTACATGTCAAACAAAGATACAAGTCATGTGTATATTTTGATTGTGGGCAGCTAGTCAGCCCCAATCATTGAGTGGTCTAAACGGAGGCTAAGATCCAGAACATCACATGAGATGATATGGCAATCAAAGCCCAGGTGATGAAAGCCAAAACTACTGAAATCTCAAACCTGCCACAAAGAAGATGATCTTGTTCCCTGCAAAAATTCAAGTCTCTCACATACAGAACTGTTACCCCTGCTGATGAGCATGCAGCTGCAAGTGATAACATTGCTGTCACCTGCATAATTTAAACTCAAAATTTTGTTACCCTGACTATGATGACGACGATGTCGACAACAAAATAAAAATAATTAGTGTACACAATAAGATAAAAGCAACAGAAAACCAATGTTCTCAAGGACAATGGATTGGTGTCTGCATTGGCTTAATGCCATTTCAGCCTTGTAATTGTAGTTTGCAAAATTATTATTAAAAATAGTGGGCTAAATAACATTAATCTACATATTCTAAAAACAAGTACAAAGAAAAGGGGGAAATTGAATTGTGGAGACCCAGATAACTACATACTTCACAGTTAGGAAAAATTCTAGTTAGTTTTATAGAAATATACAAAAAATACAGAATGAATTTATGAAGATTTGAAGAATCCACTCTTCTGAGACTCAGTTTGAACAAACAAAATGATTAAGTAGAGGATTATACAGTTTCCTGTAGTTTTCTCCTCTTTTTCCTCTTTCTTCAATGTTTTAGCTACCTCTTCCCCTCCCCTGGTTGGTTACTAGAACTTGATTATCCTCTAGTATTTTGAAGAATGACAGATATTTGCCATGATTAAGAACAATACAAATATAAACTTACATAAGGACAATAGTTACAAGTGGTGTTAAAATATGAGGAATTCTGCAGAATCGAATTCACATGTTTTCATGTATGAGAAAATAAGTTAAAGAAGTGTCCAAGAGCAAGTAACATACCCAATCACCTACAACAAACAGGCTGACTAGGACTGGATTTTGGAGGTCTCTATTCCTCCTTAAAGCATAAATATCAAGGCATGCAAGTCCAAAGCTCCACAGCATTTGAAGCCCCATTGATGCAATCAAATAGCTGAACCACAGGAGAGAAATTATCATCAAAAGCATGAAGAAGATAAACTACATTAGAACATTAGAATCCGATATTATTGCATGCACCAGATTTCATGAAACATAAACTACGATAAGAACCAAAGTACTCCCCCATGTCAAGTCAGCAGCTTGAAAAGGACATCATTCTACTTCTCAAGAGCCTAAACCCACTTAACTGAAAAAATATAGGAACCATTCTCAAGGACATAGTATATACCTTCTACTTGAATATAATTGAACAACTTTACCCATTTGGCAAGAAATCGAAGTCCATTCTTCAGCCTCACAAGGTGCTAAATCCCTAACAAATACTATTAGCTACTAAAAAGAACAGAGTCATAGTGATAATGCCTAATGATTACACAACAAATGCAAACGGTCAATTTCAGATGTTCCGGATGTAATTTTAACTTCGAGTGTCCGCAATTTTACAGCAGTTCTTGCATTCCAGCAAGCACACACTTGAATATGGATTATGGATGCCTAGTATTGAAACTAGAAAACATACTTGGCTTAGATCAATTACAACATGGCCTTGAGAAAAACCAAGTGAAATTAAGCGACTAATATAAATATGCAAGTCACAGAACGTTTCATACAAAAATTTCAACTCCCAATGGTTCTTCTTCTTTTTTTTTTTTTTTAAAGTTGACTTGCAGTAAATCCGTGTCGCACCCAACAACAAAAACAAAAACAGAAGAAAGCAAATCGTAAGAAAAAATTAAAGAGGCAAGAAAATGAAAATATACCAGAAAGCAGTGTAGCTAGAGAAGCCAGCAGCAGAGGCCATGACTCCAATGGAAGCAGCCGCAAATCCACATTGCCCTAATCTCAGAACTAGCCCACTCAATGTCCCTGGACTCCCAATCAACTCCTTCATTTCTCTCTCTCTCTCTCTTTCCCCCAATGACTTAACCCTAGATTGAATGTAACTCTCCCAAATTCACCTCCATTCCATGTTTTGGAATGTTGCACTAAGTGGGTTTCGAGGTTTGAAGAGACTGAACCGAAACATTCATTTGCTTTAACATCTAAATATTGTTAAATTGTCGACCAGTTAGCTTCAAGAATCCCTATAATTGAGTTCCTCATTACAGTCTTAATTATAATTATTATCTTTCTTTCCTAATTAAATATTGGTTAATGACACTGACTGATAGTCAGACGTCCATGTTTTGTTTTCCTTTATTCGTCTGCGGTTGTTCTGTGGGTCCTACAAATATTCTAGTGTTTCAAGGACCAGTCTATAACGGTGGTCTCTTCCGCTGATTTGAAATCATTTCATCGTCTTGCATTTGTGTTATGCGGACAGCGGAATGAGAAATTTTTGACGGTTATGATTACGAATTAAGTGTGGTGGTGATACCAGTGGATATTCAGCTTTTAGGTCGAATGAAACTAACAGAGTGTGGTGTTGGACCCCACCTAAATCTAGACACGACAGCAATAGGCCCGGCCCAAAGGTTCGGTGATGGGTCCCACCTTGATGTCGATACATAGATCCCGTGGACCTCAATACATATAGCTTTGTTTTATTTTTAAGAAAGGGCAAATTTTTTTTTTTTTTCTAATTGGGGTATGGGTACCTTCATTAATCTCTTATAGTTCTGAATTAAACGATTGAGTAATCTTTCAGTGATTATTTTTATTAACAATTTAAGCTAATCAAATTCAAAACCTCTTAAATAATATACGCAAGAGTTTTAATTGACTATCTAACCACATAGAGATCGGTTAAAAAAAGAAATTTATTTTCACTTGTATGCTAATTAAGTTTATTTTAAATTTAAAAAAATCATATTAAGCCGTCTTTTATTTTATACATCAAAACTTAGGTGTAAAAATAATATTGCATTTAATTAAGCTTAGTGGATTCACCATGAGAATGTAGTAGGTAAGGAATTTGTTTAGGTAAAATCTTGAAGGTAGGATTTGCTTATGGGCATAATAAAAGTAGCCAATTGTTGTTAAATGGTACAAAGCGTCTTGAATTTTGATCATGAAGCGGTCACGGGCACGCACATCGATAAATGATTAAAAGGAGTTTCTTTTATTATTATTATTTTTCTGTGGAAGGCCATGTATTAGCCACGTAAAACATGAGCTAAGACGTTTCGTTTCAGAAACGAAAATTCCACACTGCTGGTGGCGCCCACAAGGGCCACAAGCCCACAACCAGGGCGCATCTAGAGTGTACCGCAGGTGGGCCAAATTTAAAAAAAATATATTTATATGTATTTTTTTTCTTTAAAGTAATTTTAACTAAAAATATAAAATATGAATATTCGGTGCTACTACATTTTATATTGATCCATATTTTTGAATCCGCTGCTGGCCACAACCACAAGCCAAGCCTTATAATAAAATATGGCTGCAGTTGGAAATTAAAGGTGAGAGTGTGTGGGTGCGTCATGCGTTTTTGTTTAAAATGGGAAAACAGTTGAGATACTTCAAATTGAACACCGGAACTGAGATACCGTCGCTTGGGCTGGGCACGTATTCAGGTGCTGCTCCACCTGGTGTTGTCGGCGACGCCGTCACAACGGCAGTTAAGGTATTATCATCTTAATCTAATTTACAGTAATTAGTTGGTGTAGTTAGTTTAATGTTAATTTCTTTTGACTTCTCATGCAGATTGGATACAGACATATTGATTGCGCTAAAATTTATGTCAACGAAAACGAGGTAATTGATTTTATTGTTTTTGTTTCATCACTTTACTTATAATTACTAGTTAATAAAATTTAGGGTTAATGCATTAATCCCCGAGTTATGATAAAATAACAAAAATCCTTTTGAGGTTTCGGAAATTACATAAATCTCTCTAATGTTAAGTTTTAAGTGTTAAAACATACTATAACAGGACAGTTTGTTAATATTTATTAATTTATAATAGAGTAAATTTTAAGGGCTAATTAACAATTTATTAAAGGCACATTATTTTTGTTATTTCAAAAACTTTGGAGAGATTTTTGTTATTATATTGTACCTCTTTAACCCTGAATAAAATCATAAATATTTATATTTCTTTTTGAAAATTTAGTCTCTGATAATTTGGGCAAACTCAATGGTGTTATAATTGGGTTTAGCAAATTAAACTGGTGTTACTTAGGAACAAGTTCACTTTAAATGCGATTTTGCAAATTAAATTCTTAAATTTTAAGAGGTTGTTTGGTCGAACCTCCAGACGTTTTCAAAATGAGTTTTCTGATTCGATTGTAAAAATGAGTGTAAAAGCAGATAATGAAAAAAGGGGTTGATATTTTTTTCGTAGGTGTCTAATTCTGAGAACAATTTTATATATCAGATGAGCACAGTTTTTGAATATTAAATGTCAGATTTTGAGATTGCACATTAATTTTCGAATTTTTTTCGGCGCACGAACCAAACTGGTTGATAGTGTCGTGCTATCAAAATTCAGGACATTGATTGCTATCATTTAATCATGCTTCTTGTTAAGAAACAGTTTTTTCATCTCTGGAAATGGTTTCTGATCATGCAGATTGGTCATGCGCTGAAAAAGTTGTTTGCTGAAGGTGTAGTTAAACGTGAGGACTTATGGATCACCTCCAAACTCTGGTTTGTTCCTCATTTTTTCTTTTGTTTAGTTTGGCTATTAAGTTTTTCCTGGTTGAAGTGAGTAGTTAAAATTTATATCTCAATGGGCCTTCATATGTGTGTAGTTACTTTGTAGTTACATGACATTCTCTCCGTAGGTGTACTGATCATTTGCCAGAAGATGTACCAACGGCATTAGACAGAACTTTGCAGGACCTGCAACTTGACTATGTGGATCTATATCTAGTATGTATATCACAATTGACCCTCCCATTATACTTAATCTGCAATGACAGATGAAGATGTCTTGGAGAAATTGTTGTTCAAATTTCTGCTTTAGTTTAACTCTTTTAATTTGTCTTTGGAGTTACTGGGATGTGTTATGTTATGATCTGCTTCAAACTAACTTTGAAAAATCAGCAGTGGCATAATTTTTTCTCTTTTGTGTTTTCCTTATTTCTTCGTTCAATATTGTTGTTTCTTTGTTAAGATCCACTGGCCAGCTAGCATGAAAAAGGAGTCAAAGGGGAAGCCTGAAGACCTTACCAAACCTGACATACCTAGCACATGGAAAGCAATGGAGGCGCTTTATGATTCAGGCAAGGCTCGAGCAATTGGAGTGAGTAATTTCTCGTCAAAGAAGCTTGGGGATCTTTTGGAAATTGCACGTGTGCCTCCTGCAGTCAATCAGGTGGAATGCCACCCTATATGGCAGCAGCCAAAACTACACGCATTCTGTAAAACCAGGGGGGTTCACCTATCTGTAAGTATGTTATTTTAAGTGGTTCCCTGTTCTTATCGGGATTGAAAAGGTTATAATTGAGGAAACATGCTCATTGTGAATATTTCATACACAAAAAGCAATTACCCTCAAATATGGACCACTTTATTTTTGTTTGAAACACCCCATCAGTGATTATGTAAACATAAATATGTGATGATTTTTTCTTCTCTCACAGGGCTATTCTCCACTTGGTTCTGCTACTAAGAATCATCGGGTTCTTGAAAATCCAACTGTCAATATGGTTGCTCAGAAATTTGGCAAGACTCCTGCGCAAGTGGCGCTTTGTTGGGGGTTGCAAATGGGTCACAGTGTTCTGCCTAAGAGCATAAACGAGACAAGGTTGAAGGAAAATTTTGATGTTTTTGAATGGTGTATACCGGAAGACTTATTAGCCAAGCTTTCTGAAATTAAGCAGGCAAGTAGTGTTCTTTTCTTTTCTTTTTCTTTTAATCATTGCTTCTGTCTCTTTCTTAATATATAAAGCATAGTAATTTCCTTCTGTGATTATTGAACTTTCCATTCGAGCTGCGGCTTTATTTATTCATTTTTTTTTTTTCTGAGGTTTACTGTGACACAATCTGCAAATACTCCATATAATAGGCTACAAGAGCTCCCTGCCAATTAATCTTGCAGTCTGTGGTTTTATTAAAGTATTCATCCATTCCACATGATTAATTGTGAAGTATAATATTACGAAAGCATTCTTAATTTCTGTTTTTGTTTTACATCATATGCAGGAGCGGCTAACTAAAGGTTCTGAATTTGTGCACGAGAAATTTGGTGCATACAGGACCCTTGAGGAATTTTGGGATGGTGAAATATAAGCAGGAGCGGCTAACTAAAGCTTCTGAATTTGTGCACGAGGAATTGCAGTAGCGCTCATGGAGCCTTTGTCTTCTAGCCTCTGAAACTCAGAAGAGTACGTAATGAAAGAGCTTTTGATCAGCATTTGAGGTAGATAGTGATGAAGGGTGAACTCAAAATGTATTGTACTGTTGACTGTTGTTGGTATTGTTACAGTTTGTAATTATAGTAATAACGGAAATTTTTTCCCCCCCTTTTTTTTTTTTTTTTGGTTAAGGTGTCAAAATAAACGGCATAGGGGTAATTGGGTAAATATAATTGTTGGTATTAAAATAAATGATATTGAGGCAATTAGGTAAACATACTGCTAGCCAATCATTATATAAATTCCAAAGTGAAACTTCTGCCACGCAAAGGATGACGCTATGACTAAGACGTTTGCTAAAGACCAAAAAAAAGGTCAAAAAAAAAAAGTCCGGCCCGCAGAGGCCCGGCGTTCGCGTCTATAAGAGTGGCTGCAACTGAACATTTCAAGTTAAGAGTGTCGTGATTTGTCTAAAATGGCGAAAGAGATTCGTTACTATAAATTGAACACTGGAGCTCAGATCCCGTCGCTTGGGCTGGGCACATACGCAGCTCAACGTGCTGTCGTCGACGACACCATTTCTACTGCCGTTAAGGTAGTTTGTTTCTTTACTGTTTTTTATTATTATTTTTTTAATTTTGTATTTATACAGTAAAAAAGTAAAATACGTTAAATCATCAATTTACCAATCTCTCCTTGTTAACTTGCTGTTGACGTGTTTTGATACAGATTGGATATAGGCACTTTGATTGTGCTGCAATTTATGGCAATGAAAAGGAGGTATTTAATTTAATTGTTTTTGTTTCTTTAATTTATAAGTAATTTCTTTAATTCTTGTTGAAAATGTTAGTCTATGAATAATTTGATAATTTTAGGAATGATCATACTTTAATTTGTGAATTATTTAGTTGCCCTTTCCAAATTTTGCGGTTGGACTTCAGGACATTGACTTTAACAATCTGATAAACTGTTTTCTGATTTGCAGATTGGTTTTGCGCTGAAAAAGTTGCTTGATGATGATGTAGTCAAACGGGAGGACTTATGGATCACCTCCAAATTATGGTTCGTTCCTAATTTTTTTCTGTTTATTTTGGTTGTTTTAGTTTTTAACAAGAGGATTGAGTAATTGAAATTCCTATTTCAATGCGATTTCATTCAGCAGTTAGTTACATGATTTTCTCTGCATAGGTGTACTGATCAATTGCCAGAAGATGTACCAAAGGCATTAGACAGAACTTTGCAGGACTTGCAACTTGAGTTTGTGGATCTTTATCTAGTATGTATATCGCAATTGAGTCTCCCTTTATACTTTAAACTGTAATTGCAGATGAAGATGTCGTGGATTAATTGTAATTCAAATTTGTGCTTTACTTTTAACTCTCTTGATTTGCCATTGGAATCAAATCGAATATGTTATTGTGTGACATATTTCAAATAAATGAGAAAGAAAGATGCACAAACGAAAAAAGGCGACTGAAACAAATAAGATTTTGTCAGCTTGAAGAATTGACATGTGGGAGCGGCATAAGTATTTCTCTTTTGTGTTTTTATGAATTTCTTTTCTTTTGAAGATCCACTGGCCAGTCAGCTTGAAAAAGGAGTCAATTGGGATTCCTGAAGGCCTTACCCAACCTGACATACCTAGTACATGGAAAGCAATGGAGGCACTCTATGATTCTGGCAAGGCTCGAGCAATTGGAGTGAGTAATTTTTCTTCAAAGAAGCTTGGGGATCTTCTGGAAATTGCACGTGTGCCTCCTGCTGTTAATCAAGTGGAATGCCACTTATCATGGCAGCAGATAAACCTACATGCATTCTGTAAATCCAAGGGGATTCACCTATCAGTGAGTTTGCTGTTCTTAAGAAATTACCCTTCAATACTCTGACAAAAGATTAGAGATGGCTGCTTTCTTTCCCTGTGTATTGTTAAAACATCTTATCAGTTGATTATGAAATAACTTGCATGATGAAATTTTTTTGTTTATTTTTCAGGGCTATTCACCACTTGGTTCTGCTCGTAAAAAGCATATGCTTCTTGAAAATCCAGTTGTCAATATGGTTGCACAGGAATTGGGCAGGACTCCTGCTCAAGTGGCTCTTCGTTGGGGCCTGCAAATGGGTCACAGCATTCTGCCAAAGAGCACAAATGAGGGAAGGTTGAAGGAAAATTTTGATATTTTTGAATGGTGTATACCTGAAGTCTTATTAGCCAAGCTTTCTGAAATTAAGCAAGCAAGTGATTTTCTTTTTCTCCATCATTGCTTCTTTCTCAATGTAGAATGCATACTGATTTCTGGACATGATTATTTGACATTGTATATGTTCAAGGCATTTTTCATCCTGAATCTGCAATTTTCTTGCAGTCTTATGTGCAGTTGCAGTATCCATTTATTTAAACACGAGACGAGACTAACTAATGCTTGGTCAAGATATTACCTTTATTTGTTTTCTTGTGCCCACATAAATTGTAGTATCAGTATCATTATATTTATAGAAAGACGGTCTAGTGAAGATACGAACAAGTTTAAAGAAGGCTTCATATCTAGCTTAGATGATTGAATTTTTGTTTTACATGATATGCAGGAACGGGTAGTTAAAGGTTCTGAATTTGTGCACGAGACTTTTGGCGCATACACAACTCTTGAAGAACTTTGGGATGAATGATGATGATTACAAACAGAGAAGGGATGTTTGAGACATTCGAGTTAGAAATTAAATTTTCATTGTTTCACAGCTGAGTTCGAATTGAGCAGATGCTCTTCCTCTGAAACTTTAGAGTATATAATAAATTGAGCTTTGTTCAACATTTGAGGTAGAGAGTGTGAACTCTGAAATGCTATGTACTGTTATTTGTACTTTCAATTTCTTACTTAAGCTGCTATATTTTCTGCTTAAAATTTGCTTAAGACTAAATCGAAAATGGGTTGATCAACCATCATTGTATTCATCGAAATATAAAACTTGAGTATTCACGTACAATAGAAAATAAATAGTAATTAATACAGAAAAAGAAAACAAAGAAAAAGGCTGAGGTATCAGGGACAAATACAATCATCTAAAACGATGCTCCAAAGGCCGGCCGAGGATAGTCAAAACGAGACAAAGAATGTCATATTCTGAGAAGGACTTCTCACGTACTGACAGTTTCTATAAGCGAAAAAATTGACAAAGCACTATCATTCAACACTAAAATTGGTAATTTTTTCTTGTTTTGGTTCAGTCAAAGGGCAAGATGTATTAAACTCTGGCTTTGACGTCACCGAGGACATAAGCTGAGGCTATTGCTTTGCTATATATAATCCGTATCAGCGTGGCTGTTGCTCTGTTCTTTTTCATGTTGCAAGCGGTTCTAAATTCGACAAGCTTTTGAGAAATGGCAACGGCAGCAGCAATTAGATTCTTTGAATTGAATACAGGAGCCAAAATCCCGTCGTTTGGGTTTGGAACGTGGCAGTCTGCTCCTGGTGTAGTCGCAGACGCCGTTACCACCGCCGTTAAGGTTTTTGTTTTTGTTGTTGTTTAATTTACAGAAGAGCTGTTTTTTCGATCAACTTATATGATAGTTAATTGCTGGCTACAAATTGTTTTGTTTCAATGCAGGCGGGATATCGTCACATCGATTGTGCTTCGGCTTATGGCAATGAGAAGGAGGTAATTGTTCTTCTATTTTCATTTTTGTTTATTGTTGTTAATAAAATTTGTTTTATTGTTGAACCTCTTTCTCTAATTTTGTTGTTCATACAGATTGGTGATGCGCTGAAGAAACTGTTTGCTGAAAGTGTAGTGAAGCGTGAAGATTTATGGATCACCTCCAAACTCTGGTTTGTTCCAGCCTCCAGGAGCTATTTTTTGTGAGAATTAGGCAGCCAGTTTTAGTCGTAGATCATAATGTTCCTTTCTGGCTTTATATTTGCAGGTGTACAAATCATGCTCCAGAAGATGTACCCAAGGCATTGGATCAAACTTTACAAGACTTGCAACTTGACTACCTCGATCTATATCTGGTATGTATCCCTTCTACATTTCTAATGCTTCAATTTTTGGTTTGTCTTTGGACTCATCTGCTAGATTGCTGTTAAGTATAAACTAATACTATGACTTAGTTGGGCTAAATTTGGATTAATTCATTATTAAATGTTGAAATGTTTTGAAGATCCACTGGCCGGTTAGCATGAAAAAGGACTCAGTTGGGTTCAAGCCTGAAAACCTTAGCCAACCTAATATACCAAATACATGGAAAGCAATGGAGGGGTTATATGATTCTGGTAAGGCTCGAGCTATCGGAGTGAGTAATTTCTCTTCGAAGAAACTTGGGGATCTGTTGGAAGTAGCACGTGTGCCTCCTGCCGTTAATCAAGTGGAGTGCCATCCCTCGTGGCAGCAGCAAAAGTTCCATGCATTCTGTAAATCCAAAGGAGTTCACCTAACTGTGAGTGTTTAATACAATGTGGTTTTGTTTGGGAGCTTGCAAAGGTTTTGATCCCTGCAAACAAGTTCCTTATTCGTGTGCAATTACACAATAAACTTCAAGGAAATGCTTTGATGCATAGTGGATAGGTTCATGCAGATTTTGTCCACAAAAATTTCTAATGAATTCACCTTATTGCAGGGGTACTCGCCACTGGGCTCCCCAGGTACAGGATTTATCAAGAGTGATGTTCTCAAGAATCCGATTATCATTATGGTAGCAGAGAAAATAGGCAAGACTCCAGCACAAGTGGCTCTTCGCTGGGGACTCCAGATGGGTCATAGTGTGATTCCCAAGAGTACAAATGAGGCAAGGATCAAGGAGAACTTAGATGTTTTTGACTGGTCTATACCTGAAGACTTGTTTGTCAAGTTTACTGAAATTCAGCAGGCAAGTAGTGCTTTCACTTGGTTTTTCATCTGTCAAATAAGCTTGGGTTGCTGTTGTAATTATTGAGTACATGGTGTTAATTTTTGCAGGGGAGGCTAATTAAGGGTACTGCATTTGTGCATGAGACTCTGGGTGGATACAAGACTGTTGAAGAACTGTGGGATGGCGAATTATGAAGAAACACTGGATTCTTCAAAATGTGGGATTTGAGCCACATTTTACTAATTAAACGTCTTAGACCTTCTGGAACTCTTGAATAAAATTGACTCTCCCTCTGAAACTCAAAAGAGTAAAACAGTAAAAGAGCTTTGTTGAGCATCTGAGAGAGATAAACTAAGTTGTGTGGTGATTTTGCAGATTGGATGAACTTAGATCTTATGTGATGCTTTTCTTGAATGTTGTTCCAAGTTAAAGCTAAACGCAATAAAATCTATTCATCGCCTTCTGTGAAAAAAAGTAGTTGAATTTTCCTTGCATCCATTTTGCTTATAAAAAATTTGTGATTTGGTGAATTGATATCTAAAACAAGCATAAAAGACCAATGAACTAATTAAAAAAGAAAAAGAAAAAGGAGAATTCAGGGCATCACTAATCAAAGGAAAATATCGTAGATGCTGCCAAGTGTAATCTATCTTGGCCACATCCATGTTCCATCCACTTATTGCAAAGTCTGCAAATGTTCTGATCAACAGTGTAGATCTACCGGAGTCATTTTAATATGATACAACATATTCCAATAACATCAAGTTTAGTTCCTTTCACTGGACCAATATCGAAAAGGGGTCCCCAACTTTTAACACCATCTTCATCTGAATGTAGAAAAAGTTTCTACTCAACAAAATCAACCGGTCAGAAATTGCCTTCATGGCGACGAACGGTGATGATTAGAGAAAAATCTTACCGATGTATGTAAGATTCGACGAATCAGAATGTCAAGTCAAAGCGCATTCATGTTTACTTGGAGGTATAAGATTTGTCTTCTTGCGACCGTGTTAAACATGTTTTGCGATTAAATAATAAAAGATGGGCGGTTATATGTTATTATCAGTGGCCATTCCACACAGTCTCCGTCTATTATTTTATCTGCTTCGAATCTACACCCAAGCACCGAGTTTGTTTTGTTTACTTGGAAAATGGAAAATGGAAATCGATATTTTAAGTTGAACACTGGAGCCGAAATGCCTGCCCTTGGATTAGGTACGTGGCAGGCTGATCCTGGTGTCGTCGGTGACACTGTTGCTACTGCCATCAAGGTTTTTTACTCTTCTCTGATCTCTAACTTGAGTCTATCCATTGATTTTTTATTGGTCCTCTGGCTGTTTGGAGCTTCAAAGAATTGCTTAGTGAAAATGAAGAGAATTTGTAACACTTAGCTCATTAAAGTTAAACTGAGATTGATACAAAATTTAAGTTAGGATAGAATTAATTAAAGAGTTGTATGTTCTGAGTGAATTATGAGATATATAAAACAACTATTCATCATTGACCATGTTTTTTACAAAGACACATACAAAAGGGCATATAAAGATAATCTCCACTCTTGATTTTTATGATTTCTTTCGCTCTTTCTTTTTCTCTTTTTCCGTTTTTTTTGTTTTTTTCTTCTAAATGATATCACTTTGTAACTCTCTTTGTATGGGTCTTTGTAAGGATAGCATTTTTCTTCATCTTTATATGCATTTGGTGCCATAATATGGCTGTTCGGTGCATCCGTTTATTCTTTAAAAAAAAAAACCATAATTATGAATATGCTTTCCTGTCCCTGCAGGCTGGATATCGCCATATTGATTGTGCTCGACTCTATAGCAATGAGAAGGAGGTAATTACAATTATATTGTGCTAAGCTAATTTTTTAAATATGCCCGGGCTACTCTTGGTGATATTGTCATCATTTTCATTCTCTTCATCAGTCTTAGGGTTTAGATTGCTTCTGAGTATGTGTTAATAATATAACATGTTTCCATTTTTAAAAATTTATGTGGTGGTTTCAGCTTCAAAATTTCTTAAATTTTAAATTTATTTCCCTTCCTTTCTGTAATTGTTTCCAGAAAATATGATCATAAATTTATGTGCACATGGTTTATTTAATTGAATGTGTTCCTATTGATCCAAGCTTGTGGACTGAAATTCTGCTTTCTTTTGTTTCTAAATTTGAGATAGAATGTCTTCCCAATTTTGGGGCTTGCTCTTTGTTATGAATGCATGTCAAATTGTATGATTTGCTTTGAATAACTGTGGCGGTAGATACATTAGTGATTCAAACTGTTTATATTTAGTAACAGTTTTTCATTTCATAGAATTCATGTTGGACGTTGTTCTTTCTTTACATATTATGTTAAAATCTGAAGATTGAGTTTTCGTAGGAGTGTGCATGCACATATCCTCCTGTTGATTGCTTGATAACTACAGGTATGACCATGTTATACTGTTAAAAATTTGATATAAAAGCTCAGTTCAGGTACTTATTCATAGTTTTAATTATTCTTGTCTCAGTATTTGAAATGCTTAAATTCACTTTTGCAAAGTACTTTGTATTATACTATGATTTAGTGACTTCAGTCTACATTTTCTGCAGATTGGTTCAGTGCTAAAGAAACTGTTTGAAGATGGAGTGGTCAAGCGTGAGGAATTGTGGATCACCTCCAAACTCTGGTTTGTCTTTACTTTGTTGTTTATATTAATTGAGTCCAAACATTATATTATCCGTAGCTATTGAGTGCATGGATCCAGATGTTAAAGATTTACCATGTAGTGATGATTCTGTGATATTGTGCACTTGTGTATTGTCTCTTTAATCTCATATAAAATCAATAAGGATGGTATTTATGCTTTATATTCTTATATGATTTAGGTGTACTGATCATGCACCAGAAGATGTACTAGAAGCTTTGGACACAACTTTGCAAGACTTGCAAGTTGATTACATTGATCTGTACCTTGTAAGTATTTCATGATGGAACCTTATTTCATCTGTTAAAACATAGCAATGTAGTGTATTCTTTATTATAGCTAATATACAATTCATGGAGCCTAAATGAGAGAAATCTGTCGCTGGACCTCATTCTATGTATACCCTGTAGTTAAAATATGGGTTTTGAGCTATGGCACCTCTAAAAAGGGGTTATTTTGGTACCATCTAATCTGTTGAGGTTGATGAGATTCAGAAGTTGCACCAAATTATGTAAACCCCCTTGAGCTAACATACATAACAGAGACAAGCATAGTTTGAATTTTATATAAATTAAATTTAAGCTTTTGAATATACTGATCTGTTATTGAATACACTATTCTGAATTGTAAATGTTCATGGTTGTTTAATTTTTGAAGATCCACTTTCCAGCTCGGATGAAAAAAGGGTCCGTTGGCTTCAATCATGAAAACCTTATTCAACCAGATATACCTAGCACATGGAGAGCAATGGAGGCACTCTATGATTCTGGCAAAGCTCGAGCTATTGGAGTGAGTAATTTTTCTTCAAAGAAACTAGGAGATTTGTTGAAAGTGGCACGTATACCTCCTGCTGTTAATCAAGTGGAATGCCACCCTTTATGGCAGCAGAAGAAGATACGTGCTTTCTGTAAATCCAAGGGAATTCACCTATCTGTAAGTACGCTTATATTGAATTACTTTTATCTCTGTCAGCTTGTTGTCTTATTTACCTTTTTTTGTTTTAATTTTGAAAGGGATATTCCCCGTTAGGTTCTCCTGGTACAACCTGGATCAAGGTTGATGTTCTCAAGCACCCAGTTGTGAATATGGTTGCAGATAAATTAGGCAAAACACCTGCACAAGTTGCTCTCCGTTGGGGCCTGCAAATGGGTCACAGTGTACTTCCCAAGACCACAAATGAAGCAAGGATCAAGGAAAACATGGACATCTTTGATTGGTCCATACCTAATGACTTGCTTGCCAAGTTTTCTGAAATTGAGCAGGCAAGTAGCTATTGTATTCTCCAACTCAAACAGGAATAGTATTAAAGTTTCTCTTTACGGCCTCAATCATCGTATAGAATATTAAAGTTATCATTTGCACCATTCCTGTCAAGGTTTTTGATTGGGTGACTGAACTTAGCTCTAGTTTGTGTTGATTATCTGAGATTATATGACGCTGAGGCAAGTCATAGACAGTTGTTTTGGAATAAATTTCTCTCTGACAAAGGTTTCTCAATATGCAGGTTAAGCTAATTAGATGCGTTTCATTTGTCCATGATACGTATGGTCCATACCGGTCTCTTGAAGAATTCTGGGATGGCGAGATATGAGCAAATTCATTAGTTGATATCCGGATGGAGAGTGGGGAAGCATGGCCATGATATTATTGAAACTCCGGTGCTTTGAGCTTGTCTGTGGTAGAGGACGAACGAGATTCTCTTATTTACTTCAGAATAATGGATTGAGGAATAAACATCCTTGGAAACATAGAACTAGAACCAAAATCCGAGATTTAAGACATGACTCCTTTCAATAAAATCTTCCTATTTGTGCCGTTAGATTCCAAGAATGGTTTGTTGTAAAGTCAGAATGAGATGAGATGAATATTATATATTTATTAATAATGTGAGTCACTCCTGGGGTGAAATCGAGTCGAGTCGAGTACCTAGGTATTCGAACTCAACTCAGTTGCTACAATATCGATTTTGAGTTCGAGTTAAAGCGTAGTCGAGCTTGATGAATCGAGTTTGAACTCGAACTCGGTATCTAAAAGTTGAATTTTAAGTTCAGTTAATCGAGTTTTAGTCGAGTTTTTTGTACAATGATCGAACTTAACTCATGAGATTATTCGAGTTATTCGAACATGAACTCGACTCGATTAATGTCGAGTCAAATTTAAGCCAAAGCCAAGCTGAGCTCGAGCGGTTCGGCTCGGTTTTCACCCCTACCTACAATAATTTACATTTGATAAAATTCTTGATAAAATGAGTAACCAACGATAGAAAAAATTATCTTTGGATAGTCGAGTGATTCGATAAAGACTTTTAGATATATTATTTAAAAGTTTTTGAGTTTAAATTCCTCATTGGTTCCTAATAAGGATAGCCATTGAAATTTTATGCATAAGCTCATCCCAACAGTTTTTAAAAAAGAAAAAAAAAAATGAAAAGAATCAAATTTGAAGTTTGAACATCACTTTCATTTCCGACCCCGTGAAGATCTCCAAATTGAACTTGGTAGATGCTGTGGCCAACCTTTATCCAGAAGCAATATTTGTTACGTTAACAGCATTCGCATTTCACAAACACCCCCATTAATTTAATCGACAATCCCACGGTCAGCAATTGACTTCACTACGATGATGATAAATTTAATCTTACAAACATGTAGAACCATGTAGTTAATTACACACGTGTCAATTAAAAATGAATGAAACCTCTCGAATGGAATCTCCCGCTTTCTCGAGCGCCGTTTCATTTTACCCTATTCACGCACTCTCTCCCTCTTTCTATTTGTGTGTAAAGTAAAACTGCACGCACCTCGGCTTCGAAAATGGCAAATGAAATTCGATACTTTGAGTTGAACACCGGAGCCAAAATCCCCTCTGTTGGATTAGGCACATGGCAGGCTGATCCCGGTGTCGTTGGTGACGCTGTTGCCGTTGCCATCAAGGTTCTCAATCTCACCTTTCTTTTTCATTTCCGATATTTGTCACTGTAATATAACGATCTTTTCAATCCCTAATTATGGTTTATTTTCCTCGCTGCAGGCTGGATACCGCCATATTGATTGTGCTCGAATCTATGGCAATGAAAAAGAGGTAATTACCATATTTTGAAATTGGTTAACTGTTGTGAGTACTATATATGATTATGATCCTAAGATCTAATAAACGTATATTGCACAGATTGGTTCGGTGCTGAAGAAATTGTTTCAAGATGGTGTGGTTAAGCGTGAGGATTTATTTGTTACCTCTAAACTCTGGTTTGTTTTGACTTTATGTTTAATTAATTGCCTTTTACTATCAAGTTTTAAAAGATTTTGGACCTTTGCGTATTTCTACTAAAACGTATATCGTGTTTCAAATCCCTACTAATGGCATGTCATACACAGGTGTACTGATCATGCACCAGAAGATGTACCAGAGGCATTGGACCAAACTTTGCAGGACTTGCAGCTTGATTATGTTGACTTATACCTTGTATGTTCTTTCCTGATTAAAGATTGTAGCCTTGTTTTATCTGTTAAAATTAGCACTGTGGTTTCTATAGACCACCAATGTATCTCTAATTCAGACAATCTTCTTAACTTTCATTAACCACCATAATTTCCTTGTTGTCTCTTTATTTAATAATCTTTGATGGTGTCTCTTGATGAACCATATACCCTTCATGTAATAGCATGGATCGCTTATATCGTCATAGTCCATGCTTTAGTACTGCTATTATGCTATTTTTGGGAGCCTAACTTGGAAAAAAAATAAAAAAAAAACTGTGCTGGACTTTATTGTATCTAAAACATGTACTTAAATTTTGAATTTGTGGAGGACTGTCAGAAGTTGCAACCAAATTATTTAATCCCTTGAGCTTTGTTGCGTCACCTTCATCTTGTAGTTTGAGATTGTATATTACTTTTGGTAGCTTATATGTTTTATAAATATATTGATTCATAACTGAGGAACTATTCTTAATTTTAAATGGCTGCCAATTTTTGAAGATTCATTGGCCTGTTAGCATGAAGAAAGGGTCTATTGGCTTCAAGCCTGAGAATCTTGTTCCACCAAATATACCTGCCACATGGAAAGCCATGGAGGGACTCTATGATGCTGGCAAGGCTCGAGCTATTGGTGTGAGTAATTTTTCTTCAAAGAAGCTTGGAGATTTGTTGGAAGTCGCACGGGTGCCTCCTGCTGTTAACCAAGTGGAGTGCCATCCTTCATGGCAGCAAAATAAGCTACATGAATTCTGTAAATCTAAGGGTGTTCACCTATCTGTAAGTGGGCATATTCTCAAGTATTTTTTCAGTTTTTGCTTGTTGCTTTTGGATTATCTTTTTACCTATATATGATTGGAAAGTTCTTCATTTAGTTTGATATCTTGGCCAACTTTATTTATTGTTTTATTAGGGATATTCTCCATTGGGTTCTCCGGGTACAACATGGCTCAAAAGTGAAGTTCTCAAGCATCCAGTACTAAATACGGTTGCTGAGAAATTAGGCAAAACTCCTGCACAAGTTGCTCTGCGCTGGGGCCTGCAAATGGGTCATAGTGTGCTTCCCAAAAGCACAAATGAAGAGAGGATAAAGCAGAACCTTGATGTCTATGGCTGGTCTATACCCGACGATTTATTTGCCAAGTTTTCTGAAATTGAGCAGGCAAGTAACTATTGTATTGTAATATTGTTTTTGTTGTGATCATTATTATTCCTATTCTTGGTGTGATTTTAAGGTTTTGCGGTCGCAAATCTTTTAATAATAAGGTTGGTGTTAAAAATGTTCAGCATACTAAATTATAAAAGCCCTGGATATGTATCAATTTGAATATTTGAGCTGCTTGTATATAATGCTTTTGCAAGGTTTAGTTTGGTGAACCCTTCTCTGACCGATGGTTTGGTTTTCAATTCTGCAGGCTAGGCTGATAAGAGGGACTTCATTTACCCACGACACTTTCGGTGTATACAGGTCTGTTGAAGAACTCTGGGATGGTGAGATTTGAGGAAATGCAGTATTTCATATTTAGAAGGAGATCAAGAGGATAGCCTTGATACCGATCAAAGCTCTTTCGATGTTCGCTCTTTTGAAATTTGAGACTTTGTAGTGAAGTAATGAGTCTTTATTTAGATTCTGCTTATTTCCAGTAATTGATTTCGATTGCATTGATTGGCCTTTGATAAACATCACAGCTCTGGTATAAATTCTAGCAGGGCTAGATAAATAAAAGTTCTGTTAGTGCCTCAATATCTTGAGAATCATTTAATTTTTGTTGTTTGTGTTGTCTCTTTCCGTGTGTTCCACGCCATTGTAGTCACTTCTCCAAANGAACCTTGATGTCTACGGCTGGTCTATACCTGATGATTTATTTGCCAAGTTTTCTGAAATTGAGCAGGCAAGTAACTATTGTATTGTAATATTTGTTTTTGTTGTGATCTTTATTATTCCTATTCTTGGTGTGATTTTAAGGTTTTGCGGTCGCAAATCTTTTAATAATAAGGTTGGTGTTAAAAATGTTCAGCATACTAAATTATAAAAGCCCTGGATATGTATCAATTTGAATATTTGAGCTGCTTGTATATAATGCTTTTGCAAGGTTTAGTTTGGTGAACCCTTCTCTGACCGATGGTTTGGTTTTCAATTCTGCAGGCTAGGCTGATAAGAGGGACTTCATTTACCCACGACACTTTCGGTGTATACAGGTCTGTTGAAGAACTCTGGGATGGTGAGATTTGAGGAAATGCAGTATTTCATATTTAGAAGGAGATCAAGAGGATAGCCTTGATACCGATCAAAGCTCTTTCGATGTTCGCTCTTTTGAAATTTGAGACTTTGTAGTGAAGTAATGAGTCTTTATTTAGATTCTGCTTATTTCTAGTAATTGATTTCGATTGCATTGATTGGCCTTTGATAAACATCACAGCTCTGGTATAAATTCTATTAGGGCTAGATAAATAAAAGTTCTGTTAGTGCCTCAATATCTTGAGAATCATTTAATTTTTGTTGTTTGTGTTGTCTCTTTCCGTGTGTTCCACGCCATTGTAGTCACTTCTCCAAATCCATGAGCAAAGTAGATCCATTTATATAACTATATTGGAATTGAAATATAATCCATGAACAAGTGAAATCCTTGTGGTTTTGGATTCTTTTTATAGGATCTTACTAGTTGTTTCTAGTTTAAAGATAAATTAAAAAACCATAAAAATTAAAATCATTAATCACAGGAATGGGTAATATAGATGAGAGGTGGAAAATAAATAAATAAATAAATATATATATATATATATAAGTCATTTTAAGGCCTCTATTATTTGCTACAGCCCATAACCAAGCCCAAACTAAAAATTTTTAGTAAAAACAAGGGCGAAGAAAATATAAAATCCTAAAACCCTTCCCCCAAACCCCTAACAAACGCCAAATATAAAAGCCTAAAACCCTTCCCCCAAACCCTAACAAACGCCAAAACCCTCACCAGCTTTATTTACTCTTCACCCAATTCTCTCCAAAAAGAAAAACAATGGCGTTCAACTTGATGCTTCGCAGAGTATCCTCTTCCGTCCTCCCTCTCGCTGTCCGCGCCGTTGGATCTCCAAGAACCTTCCGCAGTGTAATCTCCGCCGTTCTCAGTGTTGAAAAGGGCACTCTGAATCGGACCCATCTCGTTCCCTTTCTACACTTCTCTACCGAACCAAGCTCCGATGAGAACGTCCTTGGAATCCTCGGTAACGAGATTGAATGCGCTGAGAAACCCCACGTAAGCTTTCCTTTTCTTTATCTCCTTTTCTTTTCCTTATCTTGTATTTTAAGTTCCACTTTGATCCTAAAATACAATTATTTTATATTTTCTTGAATTAAAGGAAAAAAAATTTAGTTTTTTGCTTCTTATAAACATTTCTTATTAAATATCTTGGATTTTGCAAACTAGAAGAATAACAAATATGCTTGTATCTTCCATAAGTAATCACTTGTTTCTTAATTAGGGATGTGTGTTTACTATATCTGAGGTAGCTACAAAGTGATTATTTTTTTCCAACTTAATGTGTGGAATTTTGGTTTTTAAATTTTAAGAAATAGTCCATAAGCGCTACTGCATAAATCCCAGGTTTTTCTATCAGAGAACATATACTGATTCCATGGTAGAGATCACTAAACAATAAAATTGTTCGGGTGTATTGTTTATGGCATCTTATTTTGACCTCAAAGTTTCTCGTATTTCTATGCGTGTATCGTAAAAGATTTAGCTGTGAAATTTCTGTAAAGACTATATATATTTGTGTTTCTTTTCCTGGTTTTCTTATCCTTAGTGGTTGTTATTCAAACATCTTATTTTGCTTACAATTGAATTTTATGGCGGGAAGATACTCTTATTCTTTTCTTTTAAGTGAAATAGGTTTTAGAGAGATGATTGCTGACCAATTTGATGATCTTTTTACTCTCCTTCTTTACTGACATCTGAACAGGAAGACGAAATTCCGGATGGGTTTCCTTTCAAAATTCAGGACAATCCTGGAGAAAGAACCGTATTACTCACAAGAGAGTATCAGGATGAACTTATCAAAGTGGTAGTTGACATGCCTGCTCCTTATGAAGATGAGGATGAAGCTGAAGATGAGGATGGCAAAGAAAATGAGGCTAATGATCAGCCAATTACGCCTTTGGTTGTATATATATCAAAAGTAAATGGCGTGCGCCTGGAATTTTGTGTATCTGCCTACCCTGATGAGCTTGCAATTGATAGCTTATCAATAAAGCAACCTAGTCCTGGAGGTTCTGGAGATTATCTTGCTTATGAAGGGCCCGACTTCACGTAAGCATAAGCAAGCACGTCATAATAATAAAAATAACATTTCTAATTTCATATACATTTTCTCTTTTTTTTTTTTTTTGGTTTCATTTTCTGATTGTTCTTTTTCTTTGTTTCTTTTTTCTAGTGATTTGGATGAAAACTTGCAGAAGGCTTTCCATAAATATCTAGAGATAAGAGGGATCAAACCTAGCACAACAAACTTCTTGCACGAGTACATGGTCAACAAAGACAGTAAAGAATACTTGANGAGAGTATCAGGATGAACTTATCAAAGTGGTAGTTGACATGCCTGCTCCTTATGAAGATGAGGATGAAGCTGAAGATGAGGATGGCAAAGAAAATGAGGCTAATGATCAGCCAATTACGCCTTTGGTTGTATATATATCAAAAGAAAATGGCGTGCGCCTGGAATTTTGTGTATCTGCCTACCCTGATGAGCTTGCAATTGATAGCTTATCAATAAAGCAACCTAGTCCTGGAGGTTCTGGAGATTATCTTGCTTATGAAGGGCCCGACTTCACGTAAGCATAAGCAAGCACGTCATAATAATAAAAATAACATTTCTAATTTCATATACATTTTCTCTTTTTTTTTTTTTTTGGTTTCATTTTCTGATTGTTCTTTTTCTTTGTTTCTTTTTTCTAGTGATTTGGATGAAAACTTGCAGAAGGCTTTCCATAAATATCTAGAGATAAGAGGGATCAAACCTAGCACAACAAACTTCTTGCACGAGTACATGGTCAACAAAGACAGTAAAGAATACTTGAGGTGGTTGTGTAACCTCCAGGAATTTCTTCAAAAGTAATATTATGAACAAGCCATGACTTTTTTCGTGGTTTGTTTATAAGGTGGTGCTCCATCTACATCTTTTTTATGTGTTTAAGTATTTATCTTACTTTTCAAGTGTTCTTAACGCTGCTTGGTACTCTTTTACTGTGAGAGATTTTGGTGGGTTATGTTTCCCATGAAGTTTAATAGGCTATAGGCATTTCAAGACATTTCGATTTTGATATTCATTCTTGTGCTGAACCCGTTTATATATCAAGATGGAAGCACTTCTTGATTACTTTAATTTTCAAGAGATGTATCTTTTGCTCCTTTATTGCTTGTTTAGCCTCACTCGTTTCTTGGCCAGTTGACTTTATCTTCATGATGGAACTGATCACAGAAAAATAATATGTTGCTTTGGTTCCTTCATCCTTGAAAGAATGCACTTCATAGTTCATACCCTAACAATTGAAAGGAAAAAAAAAATGGCTGTATTTTTGGAATCAATGATCAGTTTTTGCAGACCATCATCTTTCCTATCCTCACATCTACCTTGAATAATTCTTTACCTGTGCTTTAATGCACGAGCATATGAAATGTAACTGTGTAAAAATATTATTAATTTACTGCCAATTGTCATGCTTTCAGTTATTTTTTAATTTTTCATTTTCAACTCTGTTAAAATAAGAATGATTAGCTTGATAGAGAGATGGAAGATGAGGCCACTTGGGAGCATGGCCGCCCCTTAATCCTCTGATCTCATTTTGTATATTATATCATTTACCATTTAAAAATAAGTTTAGGCAAACAAAACCATCTAAAATTATAATATATATTATTTCCTCCTCGTCAAGCAAGCATAAGATCCAATTTTGTTGCCGTGAATCCCTATGTAAATGACACCAGCCACCAATACAAAGGTTTGAAAATTGAAAAAAGTGTAGTAGCCACCAGTTGTCGAGTCTGAAGCAGAAAACATCTCTGGGTCTGTCAAACTATGTTGCAAAAAGTTAATTATTATTTATGGTTCCATAGGTATTCTATAAATCTACTCTTTGTTCTTCATTTAAATACCAATCTAACTACAACTCTTTCATATGGTATATATAATTATATTTTTTGTTTTACTTTAGAAGAATATGAATAATCATAAACAAACTCTGCATGGCCCTTCACATTTTGATCTCAATACTGGAGCTAAAATGCCCTCTGTTGGCCTTGGAACATGGAAAGCTCCACCAGGTGTTGTAGGTCAAGCTGTCATTGCCGCTGTCAAGGTTCTACTTTTACATTTTATTTATTTTTGTTAATTTAATTAGTCTTTAGTTGTGGCTACAAATATGACATTTTGAGTTCTGGAATCATAAAATCTTTGGTTTCAACATTTTTTCAGGCTGGTTACAGGCACATTGATTGCGCTAAAGTTTATGACAATGAAAAAGAGGTGATAAAATTTCCTCATACAAAAGAAGTTTGTTTGCTCTACACATTGTTGTTTTTATGTAATTGTTATTTTTCTTGTTCATATTTGTTGTGATGCAGGTGGGTGCAGCTCTGAAGGAACTCTTTTCCACTGGTGTTGTGAAGCGCAATGAGATGTTTATCACATCTAAACTATGGTATCTGTTTCTTTTTTACGCAATTTTCTTTTCTCCATTGATCACAATTCATGAATATAAATGAGTAAATTTTTAGATCAGTTAAAAGAGAAATGTTCCCTCATATATCTGACTTCAATTTGAAATTTGCAGGTGTAGCGACCATGCACCGGAAGACGTTCCTAAAGCTCTGACTAGAACTTTAGAAGATTTGCAACTCGACTATGTTGATCTGTATCTCGTATGCCTCTATAATTTACAGTTGGACATTTTATTTTAATCACAGTTTGTGTTGTCTCAAAAAAAAATCTAGGCTCATGTTTGATTGGGACCAGCCTTGCCCAGAATTTTTTGTCTATACAGCCCATTAGATCATGGAAAATATGTTGGTCATACAGTAGCTTTTGTATACTTTCATCTGCAGTTTTTGTGTTTTGAGCCGAAGTGTGAGCTTTGCTTTGCTTCACAGATGCATTGGCCATTTCGAACAAAACCTGGCGCATGCGGGTTTGATCCTGAAATCATGCTGCCCTTATGCCTTCCAGAAACCTGGACTGCAATGGAGGGTTTGTATAAATCTGGAAAGGCACGTGCGATTGGAGTGAGCAACTTTTCCACAAAGAAGTTGCAGGACTTGCTCAAATATGCAAAGGTTCAACCTGCTGTCAATCAAGTGGAATGTCACCCTGTGTGGCAGCAACCTTCCCTTCACAACTTGTGCAAGTCTACTAAAATTCATCTCTCGGTATGACTTGAAAGAATCTTCATCAAAATTACTTTGATATATAGCAAATCAAGTTCATTATAACTCGGAAAAGTTTCTTGCAGGCATATTCCCCTCTGGGATCTCCAGGGTCTTGGATGAAGGGTGAAATTTTGAAGGAGCCAATATTGAATGAACTTGCTGAGAAACTTCAGAAATCACCAGCACAAATAGCTCTACGCTGGGGTCTTCAGATGGGTCATAGCATCCTCCCAAAGAGCGTAAACGAAAGTAGGATCAAAGAAAACTTAAACCTGTTCGATTGGTTTATTCCTCCAGATCTCTTCTCCAAATTTTTGGAAATCCACCAGGTAACTTGCTGGCATGTTCAATTTTTTGCCTATATATAAACTGTCTGGAATTTGCCTAGTCAATACTCATTACATAAATCCTGGTGGTGTATGTTTTCAGCAAAGACTCCTCCGAGGGAATTTTGCAGTCCATGAAACTAAAAGTCCCTATAAAAGCCTTGAAGAATTGTGGGATGGGGAAATATGAGATGATACATCTTTCGATTTATTTCTATTAAAACTACAGTGATGTTGATCCTGTAACCGTACGCCAATAATGCAGAAGCAAGCCGCTCCTATTTATCTCAAAGAAGAATATACAGTCCCAAATTGAGGATCTTGTCATAGAATAGATTAACGTTTTGTACAGTTTTGCCATCTCTAATGGTCAGCATTCTGTACTAAAAATTTATGCCCCATTCGAAGTTACATGAACAACTATATGGTACTATTCATTTTCTTCTTAAATTAATATAGCTAATCTTGCAGTATGAGCAAACGACATTTGCACTTCTAATCAAAATACGAATTGGTAGTCATTTATTTAAGAAAAATTATAACTAAACACATGCTCTAAGCATGATCCAAGTACAAAACCTGGAAACAATTATAAGCAAAAGTCGATAAATATACATCAAATGGAGCAGCTGGTGAAATATAATACAAGAAAAACCCAGAAGCGTGCAGATATAATTTAAAACCATAATCTTTCAGGACTACAAAGGAAGATCCTTGTGAGAGTAAATGACCCCGTTATCACCATCGACCACGTGCCCACTCCCCTTCAAAATCCTACGTTCATAACAAAAAGCAATTATCAGGTTGGACGTACCAAACATGGTTCCACATAACATTAGCTAGAAATTTTGAATAAGAAAGTTCACTCAGAATTGCCATACCATCGGGTTGTAAGCAATCCTTCAACGCCGACAGGACCTCGAGCATGAATCCTGCTAGTACTTATTCCGACCTGTATATCCATCAAATAAATCCGATAATGCAAAACACAAAATCATGAGTGTCTAAAACCAGTAGTTCAGTAAAGTCATATACCTCTGCACCAAGTCCAAACCGTGCCCCATCACAGAATCGTGTACTTGCATTATGGAATACTGCCGCGCTGTTGACATCAGCAGAAAAGCCATATTGAAGATTACCAACCACAAACTATGAAGAAATTTTTGGCAGATTATTGAACTCGAGAAGATTAGATTGAATATACCTATGCAGCTCAAAACATTGCAAACAAAGAAGGCATATATCGATCTAGCAATCCTTCGGCTAAATGTTATATAGCAAAAGTGTTTTGGAATCCCAAAAGACATCAGAAAAAAATGACTATAATTCTCAGATTGAGGGAAGTACACTCTAAAATAAGGAGAATTAAAATGCCCTCATCAAGAGAAAGAAAAGACTGCAATCATGGAAGCACCATCTTCAGCAAGAACCCATAACACCAATACGTTCACTGCTGGAAACATTGCTTCACTCATAGGTTTTCTCTAGTTGGTGAATCATCACATGTACTACTCCTAAGCCACTTGATTACCAGGTTTTCCATCATCAAAGTTGGAACAAATCTTTTAATTCTCTTTTATTTTTTTTATTTTTATTTTTTTTATTTTTATTTTTTTTTCCTACTCATGGTGTTAGGGTGTATCAATAGTTGGTGTAGCAATGGTCTTGACATTCCTTAAAAATGGGAAAAAGTTGAAACAGGTCTTAGATTTACGCACAGCATGGATCCTTCTGTCTCTTTTATGAAAACAAAAAGCAAAGTTGTGAATGGTGACTGTGAAGGAGATATATTCAGGTGGTTATAACAAGTGATGTTGCCAGTGTCACCTAAATTGGCAGGTCAGGGACTTTACTGACTGCTGCCATATAAAGTATTCATGGTCTGATATGCACCATGTTGACAACCTCAAATCCTTTTTAGTCATTCATAGCTACCGCTGAAATCAATGTCCAAGTTCTTCAAACTAATTTTCTCTTTAGAACAAAAACATTCTCCTCTATCTAATATTCTCTTCAAAAGCAGGGTTACAATGATATCTTAATGGTATCTTTCCTCCTAAAAACTGGCTAATTTGGTTAATAAGATAAGCCATCATCATGTACATGTTGAACTGCATATGAAAAATCAGGCTTACCTATCAACTTGATGTAAAAATATTTCAGCAACTTCATGATTTTCTGTGACAATGCAATCTGTATGAGCACTGCAGAAAAAGAAGTTTGAAAGAAGTTAAAAGTAAAAAATAAAAATAATACTAACTTCATCCCCAAGAAGTTTCAAACTAAAGAAAAAATAAAATGATGTCAATGATATTATAACATGCCTTCCATGTTGATGTATATGGTTGATGGCAGCATGAACATCATCCACAATTTCAATTGTGCACGCCAGTGAATTGTACTCGTGATGGAATGAGTGTGTCTCCGGAATATTTAACAAATTACTTGCTCTTGGACCTCCAAATAATTTAACACCTGCAGAAGATGAATTTGCAGTTGGGAAGATATTTGTCAATGCAATCTCCACCTCAACAATTTAACAGAACTGGTCATGCACTAAAGTGTCATCTTAAATCTAGACTTTCAGGAAAGTAAACTTTTGCTGTGCCAAATTATCTGGTCTCAACCAACACTAAACTCATTCCGGGATTACAGTTCTTGATTCAGAACAACAATCTTAAAATAAATACTCTCAGACAACACACCAATAGAATGTACCAGCTGTTATCCATTATAATTAGAACTGTGGGATAGTTATTTATGCATACCTTCACGCTGAAGTTCTACAATAATCTCAGTGAGTTTGGGATTACTTGACAAATCCTTGTGTACCAGAAGCGTTTCCTGGAAATATCATGATAAAAACAAGAGGCAGATATGTGACAAAAAATTCAGACCAGAAAATTCTTGAACATTGCAATAAACACAAGTTGAAGTCCTTCAAATATGGTCATGGGCACACATATCAGTACACATTTGTAGTTAGTCAAATGGAATGTGAACTGGAATTACCATAGCATTACAGGCTGCAGGATAATCTATCTTTGCATCCAGAACAATGTGTGCTGCCATCTCCATGTCAGCCGATTTATCAAGATAAACATGACAAATTCCATCTGAGAAAAAAAAGCTGCAACTTTAACAGAAGCTTGAGTTTGTGTATTATGACAGAGAGGGACATCCTTTCTTACCAGCATGACCAAGAACAGGAATTTTTGTTGATGCCTTGATTTCAGAAACAAGCTTATTGCTGCCTCTGGGGATGACAAGATCTATAACATCATCAAGCTGTGCAAATAAAATTAGTTATAAAATCACCATATACTAAAGAATCAACAACAGCTTCACAACTCACTATCCACCTTGAGCAAATCAGGAATCTCTTCTCTCGAAGTCACAAGTCCAATGAGTTTCTCACCCACAGTATCTGGGATGGCTGAAGTGATGACCTACAGAACGAATGAAATTTGGAAACAATAATAACCAGTATGGCAAGGCTAGATGATTAACTTTATTTTCAAGTACAAGGAATCGTTGCTTAAACTCGGTGAATCAAACCTTGTGCAGGATTGCATTTGATCGCTTAGCTTCTTTACCTCCTTTCAGCAGCAGACCATTTCCACTACGGATGGCCAATGAAGCTATCTATTGAAGCATTTGAAACAGAGAAAGGGTCAATCAATCAAGATAAATACTACAAGCACACCATGAAATTTAGCTATAAGCTTAACATCAACTAGTTGAAAGCCATGCAAAGATCAATTTTGCTATCCCTGCTTAGAATATAAACACAAAGGAGAAAAACCTAACAACAGAAAAAGAAGATTCAAGGCTCAAAAATTTAACCAGATCAACAAAATATTATACTCAGACATTTCATTCCCGTTAAAAAACTGAATAAAAAAACATAGGAGATACTCAAGTTATCTCAAATATTAGATATGAAATCATCCATACAGAAATACTCACCGAATAAGAATACATTGCTAGGGGTGTAATACCAGAACAAGTTCAGACATCTACTTAAAGGACCAAGAAACAAATCAAAGATCATGTTTACTATTCAACCTTCTAACACTACTTAGGGTGGCAAAAGACTTTGAAGATCAATAGTCTGAGGTACATGCCACCAAGCCCCTTTTACATCTCTTTACACATGCCTATCAGTTGATGTCAATAAACCATGATGCAAGTTTGTGCTGAAAGAATACAGAACAAAAGAGGAAGGAACCTAACATTAAGGGAACTACAATAATAAACGAGAGGAATGGAGAAATTCTCGTCATTGGTGTGGATAGGAAGATCTGTTTATGATATAGTTCAGTTATAGGTCCACCATAAATACCTTACAACAAAATCGATAAATACAACTACAGTTTCTCATTACAAATATGTTAACAACATATAATGTCTTATCAGTAAAATACATGCTTGAGGATTTGATAAAAAGTGTATTATCTTTTACCTGGACTAGGGCATCCGGTCGAGATTCAAATACAATCAAGAGGACACCCAAAGGACTTGATGTTTTCTCCAGGACAAGTCCATCTGCAAGCTGAATGAAAAAGCAATTACCAAAAGGGTTAAAGTCAGAAATGATTAATGCAAAGAAACAGTAGGATACTCAGATTCATTTTTATTGGCATACTATTAAAACTTGGTCTCATTTCTACACTACAGCATTCAACTTGAAAACAGAAGCTGTACATCAGAAATAAACTCATTCTCATAGAAAGAAGACCTATGACATAAATATCCTTGGTTCATGGATCACCAAACTAAAAGAATTCTGGAAGTAATCCTGACCTCTGTTCTCTTTAAAATACGACCAATGGGTTCTTCCATGTCTGATAGTACACGGATGGATTTTGCAAGACTAGAGATCTGTAAAGAACAATAACAAAAGACTATGAGATAGGGTTTCCTATCAAACTCCATCATAAAAGAACTACAGTAATCAACAGGTGCTTGCCTTCCCAGGCTTCAGGGCCAAACGAGATATTAGTGATTTCCCATAACCAGCCTCTTGAGCAGCAGCAATGTCAGCTTCATTCTCAGCTTTAATCAAGCTTTCATTTGCTTCTAGGGCATCAGCTACATCCAATAAAATTTTCCTCCTTGCTTGAGGCTGTAAAGCCTGCAGTTGGGATAATTTATTTTAAATATTCAAACTTCCAATCTAACTACTTATTTGATAGTTTTAATTAAAGTGTCCACAAATATCAAAAGTTTAGGAGATGAAAATAGACACTGAAATAGACTACCTGAAGCCGTCTAGAACATTCCCGTGCTGCAACTGCCATCTGACGTGCACCAACTTCTTTCACTGAAATCCATAAATGAGCATCTTCGTGAAAGAGAGTGCCAACACGCTCTCCCTCAAGTACCTTTAGAATGTTGTCGGTGGCATAGCCGCTTCAAAAGAGATGGAACCAGAATCAGAGTACAACCAGGAACTGTCCAGACTACACAAGAAAACTAGCATGCTTTTTACTACATTTAAATGACAAGATAACTGATCTATAAACATATCCCAACATAACAAACGAAAGCAAAGCATCTGGACTAACAATTGATGAAGGCCCAATTGCAATATTTGTGGGTCTTGCTAAAAGTACCAGACTAAGGTTACCACACGTGATTTGTAACTATTACTAGTCTTGCATTTTGTGTTTTAAGTTCACATTCCGTGTCACAACTCATGTTTGTTGCAAGTTTCACATCTGATGTTATGAGTATAACGTTTCAAGTTACAAAGTTACATAACAATGATTCTCTTTGGTATACTATCAAGATTATCAGTCTGGTAGAGTAGCTTTTGCCAATTGTTACAAACTTTGGTCATACCTAGTAATAACAACAGGGATACCAGCAGAAGCTGCGCAGACAGCAGCATTAACCTTAGCAGTCATACCCCCTCTACCAAGCCTTGACTTGTCTCCAAATGTAATTTCTGATTGTTTTTCTTTTAAATATGTGTGGATCAGCTTTGAGTTTGGCTCATTTGGAGGACCACTATATAGGCCATCTACGTCACTCAACAAAACAAGAAGATCAGCTTTTAGTTCCAGAGCCAATAGGCCTGCCAGACTATCATTATCCCAAAATATGCCAGATGAATCCTGCAAACAGTTTTTATGATTAGAGGTAATAGGGCATGTTTTCAAAACGCAAATGAGCAATTCATACAAACAAAAACAGAATTAAGAAACCACAAAATGTATCAGGAAAAAAAAAAACAAAGGAAATTTGATCTGAAGGGCCCAAACATAGTAACTGTTGGGAGGTTTCATTGCCATGATCACCTAGTACAACAAGCTTGATAAGTGTTTTACATTTTTCATACATATCGTTCAATTCAAGGCTTTAGTCCTTACAAATAATAACTTGAATAATTGCCTTTGTTGTGATCCCCTTTGCCTGGGCCAGTACTTCATAGTAATTTGTGCTTATAGTGTTTGGTCAATTTGATGATCTGGTGGAGGGCTATATAATCACCTCCTAACACAACAGTTTACGTGTTGCATGCATTCATGTATGAGCATGCTAGGTAATTCGTGTATCTAGGATATATACATGAGAATCATTTGACTCTAATCTCCCAAAACTGAAATGATAAACTGCAAAAGGATTTATGATACACGAGGGCTTAGAACATAAGCCAAGCCATAAGAGCCTAGCAAGACATTACTAATGAGTTCCTATCTGAAGTTGTTAATTTGAGCTCAACTAGCAATATTACACTTACGGATAATATTCAAACAGTAACATAATTCCTAAATCCTAAAGGGAGGAATAAAAGGAAATTATCATAACAAAGTATGCCACAAAAATCTTTTTTAATCAGAAGTAAATAAATACCTATATGGTGCTTCCTAGTACTGAGCATCATTCTCATTAAAAAGGGGAATACTTTAGAGATAACAACGATGAACAGTTCAGAGAGCTGCTTTCTGAAATCTTCATTCCTAAAATCATTATCTGTCACAAGAAGTTGAGATGAGGTGACATCAAGCTGCATTAAAAAGGATATCATGGTAGCCTTACAAGAATGGATTTGGCAAATGAACTAGAAAGCAGGGTGAAATTAAAAAAGCACAAAACTAGAGATCACATTCCAAAAAAAAAAAAAAAAATTAAAAAAAAAAAATCGATAAATCTTACCTGACTGAACAGTACATCATAAAGAGCCATAAGACTGCTCTGCCCGACAGCTGCAAAGCTTCCCCCAAGCTCATTTTGTGGTTTTGGAGATCAGCCAAACTGCAAATAAGTATTGATTCTCAATTTACTAAGTACAATTTAGGTATAACTTCTACTACTAGCCAAAAGATTCAACTAATTAAACAAACGGGCACAATACTTAAAGGAAGGAAATTCTCAAAAAGATTCAATTAATCATTAAGGAAATTATAAGAACCTGCTATTGACCAATTTCCTGTATTTTAGTCTTTGGCGACCAAGACCAACCGCGCCTGAAGAAACTAAAATGACCTATAATTTGAGAAATTAGCTCTTAAGCTGCAAGACAATTTATTTGAAAGTTACATCATCATCTAAAACAGCATAATCCATGGTTGACTGTTAATTCCGGAATACTCTTCTATCTCTTTTATCTAAATCAAATTAATAAATTAATGTCCAACACACCTGCTCACAAAGAGCTCCAAGTTGCCCAATGCTAACCTTCCATCACCACGAGTAACCACAGCTGTTCCAACCTCATTGAATTCAAAAAAAAAAAAAAAAAAAAAAAAAACGAAATTAATTCAAGAAACATCAACAATAGCCTCAAATTGAAATTAATGAAATCTAAATTTAAATGCTGCTAGATTGAGACTAAGCCATTGAATTAAACCTTAAGTGATTATCACATCTTGCTTCCTTTTCTATACATGTCATACGGAATATGTTTACGACAAAATATATAGATTTAAATAAATGAAAGTACAAACTGAATGCACAAGAGAAGAAACAAAAACAAAACAAAAACAAAAAAAAAAATCTGACAGGGTGAAGCGAAGTTACCTTAACGACAAGACGCCTAACGTCTTGACGAAAGCTCGAGTAGGATCCATGGAGTCCTCTTCGAAGGAGGGGAGAGGAAGAAGAAGGGTGAGTCAAATCAGGGGAACAGAAAACCAGCAAAAGAGAGGGTGGACAAGCGTTCAACTATCAAATGACGAGACGGCGCCAAGCACGTCAAGGAGTTGGAGGTCAAGTAGTATTTATACAATGCATCCTGGTCATCATACTATTATTAAATCATGATAAATTTCTTATCCTGCACGGATGGTTGAGGAACTTAATATCTTTACAGTTTAGTAGGATAATATAATATTTCTCTTTTTATTTAATAATATAATATTTTTTTAATGACGTCGTTTGGGAATCATCATGGTTTGAGACCTCGTGGAGGTCGATGGTAATTTGAGTTTGAGGTGTTAAGTGGGTTGGTGAATAAAGACAAACGTATAATCGGCCGCGTCGCAGACACAGACGACCATGTGGTTCCCACTCTTTCTGCACATCATATATTTATAAATTATAGTTATCTCTTTTTATTACTTTCTATTTTTTGATAACGATGTAACTTTTGCCAACGGTAACATCAAAAATCTAATAAAAAAGGCCGTCCATTCGTCTAGCAAAACAAAAATCAAGCGTATTGTTTTTAAATAACGCTAAATGTGACAAAGTTAACGTGCAGTTAAAGGGAAAGACCTTGGCTCCTTTGTGTCATAATTTTGTGCTTTTGAAAAAAGTTTTTTTTTGAAAAAAAGTTGAATTAAACGGGTATTATGATGTAAGATTTATAACTTAATACCCCTTATGTTTGTTTTTTTACAAAAATACTCCTATAATAAAATATTAAAAGTTAATAAACACCTCCAACTCACCCTCAAATACGGACAGCTGACCATTTTTGGCAGTGGTCACCGAAATTTGATAAATGTGGATGTTAGGGTGTTTTTATAATTTTTTTAAAAAATATTAGAGCTATTTAATTAAATTAACAAATTTAAGGGATTTAAAAAAAGTTGAATAATATTGTGAGTTTTTTTGGTATTTTACTGTTTAACTTTTTAGAGAATGTAAAATAGTATTCCCAAAAACCAACCAAAGGAAACCCTTATTACTCAAATCGTTTCGTTCGTCACATAAGATCTATATTTTGTATTTAAATATTCAGTCTATCATTCGTGAATTTAATAAATATTTAATATACTGTTTATTTTTAATTTTTTTTTTTTGGTGACCAAGTATCTGGCCAGCTTGCTTGCATGATCTATATTTTGTATTTTAAATTATTAAGATGTATCTTTCTTGAATTTAATAAATATTTCTTTATTTCTATTTTTATCTTTTGAATGACTGAGGAACACCTCAACTAATCTACTAAAATTTTAAAATTGACGACCATGTAAGTTCTTCAGTGGTCACTCTCAAATTTAGAAACTCATAAAATTTCTTTTTGTTATTTTTTACTACTACTTAGTGATTTAAGTATTTTTTTATTTAAAATATTAGAATACCCCTTATTTTATATTATTTAAGTATTTTAAACTGTAAAACTCAAATCTAATTAGTATATCTAAATCCAACCATCCATGTAAAATAGTTAATTATATATTTTTTTTTTATCATGTGAGATATTCAAACCAATTTGTACGTACCTTAATTAATATTTCGAAATCATAGAATTGTTGGTCCGGTAAAAACTCCAATAACATCCTCGTTAATATACAGGGGTTCAACCCAAGAACTCAATCTCTTTTTTTCTTTGACCTATCTAGAAGTTACAATGTTTTTTAGAGCAAACCTGTTCACCCCCGAGGTTTACCAAAATCTTAAATTTATACCCTTAGTTTCATTTATTTCACATACCCACCCTTAATCTAACATCGTTTCTGTTATTTTAAAAGTTGAAGGGTAAAAGAGTCAAAACCCCATTTCTCTCAACTCACTACCATTGATTGCCCTCCCATCTTCTTTCATCTTCGTCCCTCCTCCGTTCTAACATAAGAACTCCATTTTACACCTTTTTTTTTTTTTCGAATAATACTGCATATACATCATTCTCATATAATATTATATGGCAATATATGATTGGGTGAAAGTTTAATTTTAACTTTAAATTAGTCAATCATATCTTGCCACATAATATTGTATGCAAAATATTGTATAAAAATGATGTATATATAGTATTACTCTTTTTTTACTCATCCTTTCTTCTTCTCTTCTTCTCTTTTCCTTCACTCTTTCTTCTTCTCTTCTCTCGTCCATATTCTTCCTCTTTTTCTTCTTCTCCTTTTTTCCTTCTCTTCTCTACACCAGATTCTTCCTCTTCCTCTCTTTCTTCTTCTCTCTTTCTTCTTCTCTTCTCTCCACCAACTACTTCTCCTCGCCATCCCCACCAAAACCCCAATGCCATCTGGCCACGCTGCTTGCCGTTGTCACCCAACAGTCTTCTAGGTTTACGTCAACAATTTTTTCTTTTTATTTTACAAGACATATAACAAAAAAAAAAGTTTATTATTATAAGGTGAAAATGATTTGTGTACAAACATAATACTCGGATCTTTGATCAATAATCATGTTCATGTTGAGAATTATTCATTTTACCTTTTTTTTTTTTCAAATGCACATGTCTTTAGTATTTTTCTTTAATTTTCAGGAACAAAGGAGGAGCAAACTGGTCGGGGTTTTGGTGGGGATGGTGAGGGGAAGTAGCTGGTGGAGAGAAGAGAAGAAAAAGAGGAAGAATCTGGAAGAGAGAAGAAAAGAAGAAAGAGAAAAGGAAAAGAGGAGAAGAAGAGGAAGAATGAGTATAAAAAAAATGGTGTAAAATGGAGCTCCTGTATCAGAATGGAGGAGAGACGGAGAAGAAGGAGATGAGAGGGTAGTCAATGGTGGTGAGTTGAGACAGATGTGGTTTTGATGCTTTTACCCTTTAATTTTAAAATAAGAGAAACGGTGTTAGATTAAGGGTCATCATTGAAATAAATGTAACCACATGTATCAATTTTAGGTTTTTGGTAAACCTCAGGGGGAACGTGACGTTTGCTCTTTTTTTTATTCGCTGAAGTAGGTGCTTGTTTTAGGGTGGAACCCAAACACTGAGATGACTGATCATCCAATTAATGAATCTTTCTTATTTGTTAAGATGCGGAAAAAATGAGCCACAGACACAATGATTGAGTTTTATAAAATAGTGTGCAAATATCGGGTCAAATTTATTTTTTTAACTTGGCAATGGAAGAGATAAAAAGGGAAGAAAAAAGAGGTTTTTTTTTCCGTAAATTATTGTATTTCTCACCTAACCCAAAGGAAAACGTAGTATTTAGATAATGAAAGGGTATTTTAAAAATGGGTGGATTTGAATTTGTCGATAAGCCATTTTTGAAGGTGTGAACATTTCGTTTAACTCTTTAAATTATTAAGATGTATCTTTCTTGACTTTATATATATATATATATATATATAGTAATAAAGGGTGTTTGGATCAGTTTACATACACCTCAACTAATCATTTAGAGTCTTAAAGTTGACGACTAGATAAGCCTTCATTAACTACTCCTATTAGGGTCTATGAGGATTCGACCTTAAGAACTTATAAAACTTTATTTTGCTCTTTTCTCATCGGATCACTAAGTATTTTTTTTTAATTTAAAATATTAGAATACCTCTTAGTTCTATATTATTTAAGTATTTTAAATTGTAAAACTCAAATATAATCAATATACCTAAACCCAACCATCCATGTAAAATAGTTAAATATAATTTTTTTTAATCATTAGAAGTGTTCGAACTAATTTACATGTACCTTATCTGATCTTTTTAGGCTTTAAAACTATTGGTCAAGTAAGAACTATAATAACACCCTTATTAGTATGTGAGAGACGCAAACTCAAAAATTTATGGAAATTTTTTTTTTCTCTTTTACCATTGGGTCATCCGGGGGTCACAAATTTTTTCTATTTGCTACTTTGGTGGTTATTATGAGATTGAATGATCATCCAACTAACGAATCTCTCTTATTTGTTAAGATGTGGAAAAAATGAGCCACGTGTATACAATGATTGAGTTTTATAAAGTAATGTGCAAATATAATGTAAATTATTGGTGGTACGATGATGGAGTTTTCTAGTAGGAGTAAATATTAAATCAATAACTTTTTTTATAAACTTTTTTTCATAACTCTGACGTGATAATTCATAATTGATAAATTTATAATTAATCAATAGAATTCATATAAAATCTATATGGGATCAGTTATAAATTAACTAATTATAAACTATCCTATCAGAATTATTATAAAAAATTTATACAAAAAGGTTGTTAGAGTATTATTTGTCTGATGGCACGAATAGGTCTGGGAGTTTTAAATTCTAGTGGTGTGACTTTGTGAGTGGAGGAGCAGAGAGTTTTTGCCTTTCAAGTGGGTGAGGCGAATGGGGAACGCTAGTTGATTTATAGATAGAGAAGGATTTGGAACTGTATGGGGTGGTGTGACACCTTGTGATTATTTTTAGATGACGAAAGAGATTGGGAGATATTTGAAGTGACGGTCTGGAGATCGACACGTATAGATATAAGATGACAATGAAACTGCCAAAGCAGCTGCGTGTCAGATACGTTCTCACGTGAAAGGTTTTCAGTTTTCTTCTCAATGGGGCTCACCTCCTCTTGATTATGAAGGGGAATACTAGGACACATGTCTCCTGTGACCTGCCGAAAGTTTTTTTTTTTTTTTAATATAATCAAGATTCAAGAGATTTTGCATATCTGTTTAAGATAATCATAATTAAAGTGATGTAACTTTGTAAGATATTCCGCCAAAATACTTGGAGTATTAATAATCCAGTCAGACAAAACAAGTAAGCTTAATATGTTATTTTTCGATTAGGGAAAAATAATTACAGTACTATTCGATTTTTTGGCCAAACTGAATAGCAAGTACCAGGAAAAATTGTAAAATAAATTTGGTTCGGTTTAGTTTGGTTTATCAATTTTAGATAATATTATGTTGATAAACGAATCTCATAATTTTTCTTTTATAAATCCGACGTGACACTTGAGTTGATATTACTATATCAACTGATGACTTTGACTAAATATAAATGATCGTTTTTTAGGGACGAACAATTATTCATTCATAAGAAATGATTGTTCTTTAATAAAGAATAATTATTCCATAAGAAGGAATGATTATTCCATTCATAATTAATAATAATTCCTTATGAAGGTTTCTTATTAATAGAACGGTCTTTCCTTATAAAAAAATAATCGTTTATCCTTAAGAACGATCGTTTTTTCATAAGGAATGACCGTTCCTTATGAAGGAACAGTTGTTTGTCCCTAAGAACGGTTGTTCATTCATAAATAATGATTATTCACTCCTAAGAAACGACCGTTTGTGTTTAGTCAAAGTCATTTAGTGCTTGACAACTCCCATATCAGGTTTATGAGATTCGTTTGTCAACTTATCTTTATTTATCAATTTTTTAATAAAGGGCTTTTTGATATTTTTGAGAACTTTTTATAATTTTTGAAAAGTATTTAAAAAAATATAAAAAACAAAAAGATAAACTATATTTGGTTTGTTATGTTTCGATTAAAATAAACCAAGAACCAAAAACTATTTTTAGAAAAAAAAACAAAAAAATAAACGATAGTTACGATACTAAACCATACGGTTTTACATTTTTTTTTTATTCACCTTCATTTTTTATAATCAGAGTTTAATCAAAAGCTCAATATGCACACAAAACTCTTGCCTAAAGAAACTGCTTCCCCGACCCTCCCCTGCCCTTTTAGATCGAATGATAGAACGAAATGCCACTTTTATTTTATTTTATTTGAAATTAGTCAGAATATAAACTTGTGATTCTTATTTTATAAATGTAATATTACTTTTTCAAGACGTAGTTTATGAGTTAGTAAGTTATCAAACCTTATTGTTTAGAAAATTACTATAGAGCGGACGATATCAATAGTCCTGAAGCTAGTGACACAATTAACTAACATCACAAATATCTCTCACTAGCACATGTGATAGTTTACAATTGGTTTAGTTAGATGAGATTTATTATTGGACAAGCAAGATCCATACAAGTTGACTAATTGCTAACTGACACATCGTGTTTGCGAGAGAAAGTTACGAGAAGTGTTTGTCAGTGTAGTATTACTCATTAACTAAAGCCTCGTTTTAAGAAAATAATAATACTATACTTATAAATAAATCTTACAAAGATTTTCATATAAAGTGAGGTGATAAAAAACAAATGAAATAGTGAAACAAAAAGTCAAATTTATATTAGTTCAAAAAGTCAAATGGAAAAAAGCCTCATTGAAATATTAGTTCTTGTATATATTTTATATTTTAAAAAAATTAAATTTCTTTCCAAATCATTTTAAAAATCAAATTCCAAACTTCTATTATAGTATCATCTATTCCTTTAATTGATGATATTATTTTTATCATAGTAAGTTTTTTAACGTATTGGGACTTTTGAACTGTTGATTGAGTAAAAGCCCCGTGACTATATCTATTAGTGTTTAGGTTTAAGGAGACTTGAATTCAAGAACTCATAGAACATCTTTTTGCTCTTTTACCATTAGACTATCTAGTAGTGTATCTAGAGTAGTTCAGCTCTACCATTTACTAAGTTATATATGTATCATCATTTATAATTTCATCATATCGATCATGTATCGTATCAAAATAGAAAATTTACTTTAATTTAGTGGTAGTTGCCTAAGCTACCGCGTCAATGATATGTAGACTAATCACTCCAATTAATTGGAGATGGGTTAAGGAAAAACCCATGCATTTCATATTCATAACCATTTAGCCGAATCGGTTAACCGCTATTCCTGAACCAAAACCGAACCGATTAATAGGAAAACCGGTTAGTAAAAATACATATGACATTTTAACCACTCTTCTTTATTACCAAACAAACTTGAAGGCCTTAGCTAAAGGGAGGCAGAAGAAGGGGATTTGAAAGTTAAAATGTTAAAAAATATATTTCTTGAAAATAGAGATATCAATGATATATGAATATCAATTAACTTTAATTAAAAATAAGATAAATATTATTTTAACAAAATATGGATCAAGGTTTTTATAATTAACGCAGTTGGAAAATAAAAGATAGTTGCCTAAACCTTAGGAACGAAATAACAATGAGCTACTCTGAAGAAGCAGGATGTATTACCGAATCGAATGAGGGGTGTGAAATATTTTATTAAAGGGAAGAGTTGAAGTTCCTATGGGGATCAACATAAAAAGATAAAAAAAAAAAATTATAATCCAAACACCACATTGGCAATTATTCCAGCAGTTAGGCTTCCCACAATCTGGTACATAATTATTCTGTAAAAACCACTTCGTCTTGGAGGACCAACCTCACCGCCATAGCAATGCTGCATATAATTATGATGATACATGTTATAGTTCGGGCTGAACCAGAAGGGCCACCACCATAAACATAACCAAAATATGGGACCTGAGGTGGAGCTGGAGGAGGATGTGATTTCAGGACTGGCAGAAAGTTGAAACAAACTCGAAATGGATATCAAAAGTCAAAACAACAGATCCCACACCTGTAGCGCCAAGAACTACACTCATTTTCACAAACCATGCACCAACCAGACGAAGAAGGCTGCAGCGTCAAAGGTTGGTTCGGGTGCAGCAAGTGGCACAGTTTCAAACTTAAATGTTACCCCAAACTTATTAACTCCATACTTATAATTTATAAACCAAAGTATTAGTTAATGAAATAGGCTTTTAAACATTTGAACTTTAAAAAATGACAAACAAAACCCAAACTTATTTTTCACTGGTTTAGTTTGTTTTTTATTTTGAAACTTTAAAAAATGACAAACAAAATCCAAACCAAAATCTTAATTAATGAAATGGGCTTTGGACCATTCAGCATGTTAATTGGGCCTATGCTGGCTAAGGAACCTGTTGCTTGACGGGCTGAAGATGTTTTGGATCTGGGCGGTGAATAGACTTTCTATGGGCTGGGCAGGGAGTATGTTTTTGGGCCTGAAGCCTGCTGTTATGTGGTACAGCTTCTTAGACCCTTTTGGGCAAGGCCTTATGGGCTTTAGTAGAAAGTTTAGAAGAAAGGGATGCAGTCGGGTGGGCCTGCTGGCTTCCTTTTATTTTAGCCTTTTGAGCCTGTTTTATTTGGGATTTCTGGTAAAGGATTGTATATCCTTGTTTTTATTTTCGGTCTTTGTATAGTTTTCTTGGGCCTGCCCAAGGGTGATAGCTTGAAAGGGTGTCTCCTCTTTTAGGCTGTATTTTTTATTATTCTTTTCAATACAATTAAGGAGTTTATTAAAAAAAAAAAAAAAAATTTGAATAGGGCCACTAGCCCACTCATCAAATATATTTACAGGATTAAGGTAAGATTATGTTACTTTATTAAACCAAATTTTGTATGAATAATCATATTAGAATGAGAGAGGAATATCAAGGTCCTTGATAACGAAATGAATAGTGAAGTCTTCTTCAATGACTCATTGCTGTGCCATTTAGTTGAAAATTAAATAAAGACAGTAATTTTAGCTACAGAGTCTTCGTCAATGATACGTAGTACAAATAAATAAAAAGATTCGTCAGTTTTGGGTTGGAATATTAGACCTATCTCTTGTTAAATGGGAAATTATCAATTTAGGTACAATATACTACTAAAATACTTAAAAAAAACGAAGGCACAAATTTCAAGTCTTCCAATTAGAGATATCCTACAGTTAATTGGCGCTCTATAAGGTTAGATTTGACTTCAGATTAGCCTTATTCTTGTGAAAGAATTGTTTGAGGCCAAATTCAACCTACCTTCTTAAGGATTTTTTTTTTTTTTTTTTTTTTTTTTTGTTTGTTTGTGAATCTGGTAATTATCTCCCCTTGGACTCGAACATAAAACCCCATAACTAACCCAACGCCCTATATTAATTGTCTCTTCTCGTAACTCGAGCACAAAACCCTATAATTAACTCCAATAATTAAAGGGGTTGTCATGTTAACACAAGGAGAGAGGTAAGGGTTTTCATAATTCACGCAATTGGATAACNTCTAGCAAAACAAAAATCAAGCGTATTGTTTTTAAAATAACGCTAAATGTGACAAAGTTAACGTGCAGTTAAAGGGAAAGACCTTGGCTCCTTTTGTTCATAATTTTGTGCTTTTGAAAAAAGTTTTTTTTTGAAAAAAAGTTGAATTAAACGGGTATTATGATGTAAGATTTATAAACTTAAAATACCCCTTATGTTTGTTTTTTTACAAAATACCTCCTATAATAAAATATTAAAAGTTAATAAAAACACCTCCAACTCACCCTCAAATACGGACAGCTGACCATTTTTTGGCAGTGGTCACCGAAATTTGATAAATGTGGATTGTTAGGGTGTTTTTATAATTTTTTTAAAAATATTTAGAGCTATTTAATTAAATTAACAAATTTAAGGGATTTAAAAAAAGTTGAATAATATTGTGAGTTTTTTTGGTATTTTACTGTTTAACTTTTTAGAGAATGCTAAAAGTAGTATTCCCAAAAACCAACCAAAGGAAACCCTTATTCACTCAAATCGTTTCGTTCGTCACATAAGATCTATATTTTGTATTTTAAATTATTCAGTCTATCATTCGTGAATTTAATAAATATTTACATAATACTGTTTTATTTTAATTTTTTTTTTTTGGTGACCAAGTATCTGGCCAGCTTGCTTGCATGATCTATATTTTGTATTTTAAATTATTAAGATGTATCTTTCTTGAATTTAATAAATATTTCTTTATTTCTATTTTTATCTTTTGAATGACTGAGGAACACCTCAACTAATCTACTAAAATTTTAAAATTGACGACCATGTAAGTTCTTCAGTGGTCACTCTCAAATTTAGAAACTCATAAAATTTCTTTTTGTTATTTTTTACTACTACTTAGTGATTTAAGTATTTTTTTATTTAAAATATTAGAATACCCCTTATTTTATATTATTTAAGTATTTTAAACTGTAAAACTCAAATCTAATTAGTATATCTAAATCCAACCATCCATGTAAAATAGTTAATTATATTTTTTTTTATCATNAGAAGAGAGGTAAGGGTTTTCATAATTCACGCAATTGGATAACGAAAACGAGTTGCCTAAACCGTAGGAACAAAGAAGTAGGATATTAAGTGATATTTATTCAAGAGAATGCCAGCACTCAGACTATGAAAGAGAGAACTGATCAAATAAACACAACAAATCTTACAATCAGATTATTCCATAGGAGTTCATGTTGAAAATAAAAAACCTTATAGTCCAAACACCATATCGGCAATTACTGTAGCAGTTAGGCTCGCCACAATCTGGTAAATTATTTTGCGAGCACCACTTGGTCTTGGACCAACCTCACCACCACTGTGAGGCAGATAATTAATATGCCCATGCTGATTATGATGATACATGTTATAGTACGGACTGAACCCAGAAGGGCCACCAAAATAACCATAACAATAAGGTCCATAAGGACCATAGCCAGGCGGTGGTGCTGCCGATGCAAGAGGATTTGATTGCAGGACTGACCCAGACGTTGACTTTGACGCACCACAGGAAGCTGAAACACACTCGAAATGGATATCAAAACAACAGATCCCACACCTGTAGCGCCAAAAACTGCACTCTCTTTTACAAACCATGCACAAACCAGACGAAGAAGGCTGCAGCGTCAACGGGTGGTCCGGGTGTAACACGTGGCGCAGTTGCTGAGGGAACTGGGTGCATATTGGATGCAAGTTAAACTCACAGTAGTTGCACCTATAGAAGAGGGCTCCGATGTTTTCGCGACACACATGGCAGAAACGAGATGGGTTCTGGAGAGAGTCTTCTGGCGTGCGGACAAGGAGGTCGAGTTGGTGTTGTGGATGCATGAAAGAGGAGAGAGCCGTGGGGCAGGTGGCACAGTATTCATGCAGATCAAAATCACACAAATTGCATCGATATCTTGTGCGAGCTCCTTTAGTATTGCATCCATTACACAAGTATTCTTGGTCGTAATTTACCTTGTATAATAAATGGCTTGGATGGGTAAAGTGCTGCATAGTGGTTGTATCTGGTAATGGAAACTTAATATCTTTGAAACTTTTGCTGCCGGAAACAGATAGAACGAAACTGGTTAAATAAAGAATAATATTCACGAATCTTGTTGCCCCAACGATACTGCTAGAAATGTTTTACGTGAAAAAGACGATTCATTAGAGATGCTTATGCATGAGGCATGTGGGATCACTTGTTTTTAATGAAGTCAAGCCCCAAAAACACTCCTGCAACTATCAAATTCTTTCGTAGGTAAAACTAAACAACACTCATATTTATGAAGACGTGTTGGTCGTCCAACAATTTTGCAAGTTATGGATATTGATCGATTTGTTTTATACAATAAAGACGATTCATTTGATGTATGTGGGTTATTAAGTACGATATAGAGTAAACGACGTGTTCCCAACCGAGGTTCAGTGAAATGACAAGTTGGTACCCCTGATTTCAATTATTCCAGATTCACACCCTTAAAATATCTTTGTTTCCTTTCTTTTGATAATTAAATGCTAAAATGATCATTTCTTATATTTAATATTGTTATGCCTAAAAAATCACGGCTTATATCAGCAATCACTAATCACAATTTAGGAAGGCTTTCTGCCATCTATGAGTTTTTACATTGCCCCATGACAAAAAGAATATGGCTATCACAGGCTTAGTAGATTCAGGTTTTATCTATGAGTGACTGAGGGCCACACACCTATTCAAACCCCAGATAATTTGAGGATATTTCCTAAGTTAGTAGCCAATGGGAGGCAAGGAAGGACTTGCACGACACCTACCTACTTGCAGACTTGTAATCATTATCTTGAATTCCTCAACTATAAATAGAGGACTCACCCTCTCATTTTCCGGATTCTGATCTTGTACTCTAATTCTGATTGTAATCTTTATTTTCAGAGCAAAGATAACCTACGAGAAAGAGACTAACTTGATATTCTCTCTGAATAATAAGTTATTGTACCTTTGCTTGCTGTTCGCTATACACAACCTCTTGTAATCTCTCATATATAGAAGAAAAAGTGGATGCAGGAATCACTTTAAGTATCCGAACCACTTTAAAAATGATTTCTTATTTTGTCTTTACGCTCAATTATATTGATTAGCTCTCATATAATCACTCACGTGTAATTTCTAAGAACTATATTGATTAGCTCTCATATAATCACTCACGTGTAATTTCTAAGAACTGTTTAACACTTTGCATATGCATATGCGAGTCATTGGTGTCAAAATCACGCATCAACAAATATTTTCATTTACTGCAAAAACATCTCTCGCACCCGGCCACCATCAACACCACCATCCAGCCATCGCCTTTCAATACCATCACGACCGAAACCCTTAGTCACCACCATCACCACCCACCGCCATTGCACCAATCCACCACCCTCACAATCCTTCTAAACCCCAACGTCATCCCTGTCTAGACCAAACAACCACCACCAAATCACTCAAAAATCCAACCACAAACCACCACAAACTCAACACCCAACACAACCAAAATTAGCACACAACCAAAAGCAAGAGGCTGACCTAGGTATTGGCGTTGGTTGTCGAGCGCGAGAGGCGACGTCGCGCGTTGGTTGGCAAGCGCGAGAGGCAGCATCGCTCATAGGTCATGCGCTAGTGAGATGTCATGCAGATTGTGTAATGGAGCAGCTCGAGATGACTAGAAGCAATGGCGACGCGAAACGCAAATCTGCAGAAGGGGAAGCACAAAAGTCGTGCAATCTGCTGTGCGAAGAAGTGCGACAGAGAAGGCAATTGAGGCAATGTTGAAACAGGGGTTGGTAAAGAAACTAGTTGAGTTGCTGAGAACGGGACTGGGTAGGAATTTGATTGAGATGGAGAAATTTGATTAGAATGATGAAAAATTGGAAAGAAATAAAGAGACTAAATAAAAGAGGTATTTGGAAATGCATCCATTTGCCAGTTGTGTGGAAGATTTGCAGTTCAATTGGAAGTAGGAGATGGGTTGAGGCAAAGACAGAAAAGGGCATTCAAGCTAGAGATTTTGGTGAGAGTGAGGGAAGCATCGGTTTTTGATGCAGAGGTAGCAAACATTATTGCGAAGTTTCCAGTGCCCACGCTAGTTAAGAGATGAGAAAGGAAGAATGGGTAAAAGAAGAAGAATGGGGAGATTAAGAAGAAGAGGAAGATGGAAGGGCAATTCGGTAATTGCAGTCTCTGCACCTGTGTCAAAATTTAACAGTAGCTAATAGTGTTATTTTAAGGATGGGAATCTGGAATAAATGAAACTAGGGTAACAACTTGCCATTTTGCTTAACCTCGGGTAGGAGCATGCCGCTTAGTCGCTTACTCTTTGATATATTACGAAGATTGCAAAGAGTCCAAGTCAATTAAGAGACGAGAATGTAAGAATATTTGGAATTAATGAAATATTGTTAGTTTGTAAAGTGAAGCTGATTTGGCGAAAGTTTAGAATAAGAGAGAACAGAGGATAAGGGGTAAAGAGTACCTGACTGATGGAAAGAGGATTCAGGTGCAATGACCATAATGCAATGATAATCATTTAAATATGAGGGAGGCTTTCTCAGTCTTCGAGAGCTACGGACATGTGGTATAACAGGAGAGGAAGAGGTAACAAGGGAATTAGCAGAAGGAATGTTACCAGTTGATAATGAAGGTGATTCAGATAAGGAAGTGTCATTAGTAGGACAAAGATCGGGGTCTAAAAAGGTTGAATTCTGAGGTAAGGGAACAAAATTATCCGTAGCTTTGGAAAAAGGAAAAATATATTTGCAAAAGAAAACATTTCGAGAGAGAAAAATTTCTCTAGAATGAAGGTCTAATAGAACAAAACCTTTAGTAACAGATGGGAATCCAAGAAAAAGACAATTCTTGGCTCTAAAATCAAATTTGGTTATGTGAGCTTGTAAAGTTGAAGCAAAACACAAGCAGTCAAATATTTTTAAAGAATCATAGTGAGGTGATTTATGATATAGAAGCTCAAATGGTGATCTGTATTGCAAGATAGGAGAAGGAAGTCTATTGATGAGGTGAATAGCATGAAGTACTGCATAGTTCCAACACACTTTGGGCAAATTAGACTGAAATAGTAAGGACCTAGCAACATTCATGATGTGCTAGTATTTTCGTTCCACCACACCATTTTGTTGAGGTGTCTCAACACTGGATGTTTGATGAGAGGCATTACAAATTCAACACCATTATCAATACAAATGGTTTTTATTTTAGCTGAAAATTGAGTTTCTATGAGAGTAAAAAAAAAAAAACTGAACTAGCTGCCTAACTTCAAATTTTTGTTTAAGCAAGTAAATCCATGTAAATCTAGAATAGTCATCCATGATAGTTAAGAAAAATCAATGATCATGAACAAAACATATTGAATAGAGACCCCAAATATCAAGATGAATCATATTAAAGCATTTAGAAGTTTTGGAATGACTCACAGAAAAAGGTAACCTCGGTTGTTTAGCCAAATGACAAATGGTACAAACTTTATTGTCATGAAATTTAAGGCCAGGAATACAAGGAGCTAAGTATTTCATTCTAGAATCAAATATATGGCCAAGTCTATAATGCCAAATCTCAAACAATGCAGTACTTGAATCTAAAGAAACAAAAGGAGATTGTGAAAAACTGGCTGCAAAAACAGGATATTTTGCATTTCATATAGGCCATCATGCACTTTAACTAAACCAATCATTTTCCACAAAGTTAGATCTTGGATTAAACAATAAGAACGTTGGAAGCTTAGGCAACAATTAAGTGAGGAGGTCAACTTTGTAACATTTATCAGATTAAAAATAAAAATCAGGAATATAGAGTTAATCTATAAGAACTAACTTGTTAGTGAGATTTACAACCCCAGAATATTGAGCAGTGTTTTTGGAACCATTCGGTAATGTGACTAAGATTGGTTTGATTTGTTTATAGCTATCAAAGGAAGACAAAGAATGGGCAATGTGATCTGTTGCCCCTGTATGTACAATCCATAATGGAGATTTAGAGCAGGTTAAAGTAAAATGGCAACCTGAAACTGAAGAAGAAAAATGAGAAGTAAGGGTTGGCTGAGGCTGAGAAACAACAACTTGGTTAGTCACATGGGATGATTGCTCAGAATTAGATGATTGGAGCAAAGCAAGCAATTGGTGATATTGATCTTAAGTGAAAGAAACACCACAACCCCCTTGATTCTTGACAGAAACATTAGATTGCATAGGAAGATCTGTGCCATTCTGTTCTGCAATTACATTATAAGCAGTGGGATTATGACTTTTGGACTTCTAAGCAGATGGAAAACCATGCTTCTTATAGCAAGTTTCAACAATATGTCTCGGTTTGCCACAGAATGTGCAAAACCGATTATCTCCATTGTTCTGTGACCTTGATGAATTAAACTTCCAAGTGTTCTGTGATTTGTTAGCTTGAGAATTCTCTTTGGCAGCTTTATGAACAAACACTTTAGCAACTCCCAAACTCATCTGCCTTTCTTGTTGCAAAACTAAAGAAAAGACTTTATTGATTGAAGGAAGTGGATCCATGAGCATGATTTGAGATCTAACAACAGCAAATTGATCACTAAAACCTTTGAGAAATCGAATGACATAATCATTGTTCTGATAATTCTTGAAAGTAGTCAATGTGTTGTACAAGTACATGTAGGAAGTGGCCTTAAGTTTTTCAACTCATCCCAAAGAATCTTTAATTCGGTAAAGTAATTAGTAACACTTCAATCCACTGGTTTAAAGCTATAAATCCCTTCTTGCAAATATGAGATCCTAAAAATATCTCCTTGTGAAAACCCTTTTTGAAGATCATCTCATACATCATAAGCTTTATCAATCCATAAAATGCTACTAGTAATGGATGATGAAAGAGAATGAGTGAGCCAAGAAAGTACCATAGTATTGCATCTTTCCCAGGTAGAGAAGAAAGAATCGATGGTTGGAGGAGCTTTAATGGAGCCATCGATAAACTTCAACTTGTTTTTGGATAATAATACCATCTTATGTCAGGCCCAAGTATGATAATTGGGACCATTAAGAACGGGAGAAACAAGTACAACAATAAGATTTTCATTAGGATGAAGATAAAAGGGATTAGATAGATCTTATGCTAAATTGGAGGTCAAGGTCGCCATTGACGTAGCACATAAAGCAGTAACAATGAAGAAGAATTTTAGGAGAAAAGAACAAGTTTGTATTTAGAGAAAGCAAAAATGCTCTGATATCATGATGAAACTAATTTAGAAATGAAAAATGATATCGAATTCATTAAATTGGGAATCAGAGTTATAGCAGTGTATGTTTATATTGAGCAATCATCTTATAACAGACTTAACAAACATTAACTAACTAAAAAACTAAGTAACTAACTTCATAACAAACTAACGGCTAACTACTTGAAAGCAGCTCATTCTTCAACATCCTTTGGGTTTTTAAGGGTATTCTTCTAGTTTGAAATTATGGAATAGGGCTAAGATTATTTAATATAATTTTCCAAAAAAACAAATATCATAGCGGATAGAGTATTTAAAATATGTTGAGACAAAAGAAAAATTAAATTATAAAATGGAAACTATAGTACATTCACATGAACAATGTATTAATGTATTAAATATTTATGAATAAAAAAGTAAAATTTTAAATACTCTCTAGGTGGATTGAGAAACTCCGGCTGATGGTAATAAAACCACTTAAAATAAAAATCTAAAAATCTAGGAATAGCAAATATTACGTTAATTATATGTATAATAAAAAATTAATAATATTTAAGAATAACATAATCAGCAAACCACCAATCACGTAAAAACAAACTGCCTGGAATATTTCGGAATTATTCTCGGAAATCACTGAACTGTTTAATCCAAGAATGTCCACCCCTAAGGACAACCCCGAACACTGCCGCCGCCTTATTTACCACATCATGCGAAGCATATGCACCATACAAATACGGATTATCCGAAGCATATGCACCATAAGAGGAGCAGGATGAGTATTGAAAGAATCAGTATCACGAGTATAAGGAACAGGATACGTATCGGAAGAATCAGCATCACGAGAACACAAATACGAAGGATATATGCAGGCAAAGAAGGGTACCAAAGATTCAAAGATTCAAAGCAACTGAACCATAGAATACGGAGGACAACCTCTAGACGTTGACGCATCAGACGCTGATAAAAAACACTCGATATGAATATCAACACTACAAATCCCGCATCTATATCGCCAAGAACTACTACAATCATCTCCACAAACTGCGCACCTACTACACGAAGATGGTTGCAGCGTCAACGGGTGCAGGGGATGCAGTGCGGTGCGGTGCGTACTGCATAACGGGTGCACGTCAAACTCACACTCCTTGCACATATAGAAAAGCCCTTCAACGCCGTCGCGGCACACATCACAGATGCGGTCGATCTGGCGAGTGGATTCTGCCTTCCGGACGACAAGTTATAGTTGGTGTTGAGTGTGCGTGAAAGAGGAGAGGGTTATGGGCCAGGTTTGTTCATGCATGTCAAAATCGCACTACTGGCATCGATATTTGGTGCCGATTCCAACAGCCTTGCATCCGCGGCACAGGAACTCTGTGGCGTTATTTGTCTTCTTTGGCAACGGAGACATGATTGATTAAAAATTGCAGAAAGAAAGGACTATCGATTCTACCAAAATCCCGGATTTTTTATTTTTTTTATTAAGGGCGTGATCACTGGCCCAATGGACCAATGAATGTACGAAGCCCATGGGCCAATGAATGTACGGACTAGACCATGGGCCAAAGAATGTACCTATCATTAGCCCATGGGCCAGTAGCAACACCATTTTATCCAAAGAAAATGACACATTCGGAAACCCAATCTGTCACAAACACTCTCACTTGCAGCTCCCCGAGAGATCGAAGTCATCGGATGCATGGCGTGCAGCATTAATATAACTCTCCGGTGCTCCACCGATACGCCGCGTTTTGGTGACACATGTCATCTCCAGTTTCAATCCCCAAACCCTCGCTCTCCTCTCCTCCTTAAACTCTTTCCCTCCTCTATCAGTCATCACCCCAAAAAGGTGATACAATTCAAACGCTCTCTCTCTGTTTCTGCCGTAATTGTTTCTTAGATTCATTTTAACCTGAATTGTGAACACAATTTTATTTAGATCTCGTATTCGTGTACTCGGCGCCGTAGCTTTGTTACTGTGAAGTCGCACATGGCCACGGAAGAGAAGCCGATTTCCGAGGATCGAATGCTTGTTTGTTCACTATACACTACTGTTCTCAAACTATTCTTGTCTTATTCTGCTATTTTCTTCTTCTCTTTTGAGAATTAAAAAGTGCCGTTTTTATGTTATGGAATTTCCAGGTATTTGTGCCACCGCATCCGTTGATTAAGCACTGGGTTTCAGTTCTCAGAAATGAACAAACTCCTTGTCCCATTTTCAGTGCGTATTTTTATTTTATTTTATATATTTATTTCGTGTAATTAACCAGATAGTTGTCTTCTGACTTGTTTCAACTTGTTTATAATAATTAACTATTCTATTATTTGTTGTTATGTTAATATTCATATGACCTCTGTTTCATAGGGAATGCAATGGCTGAGTTGGGAAGGCTACTTATTTATGAAGCTTCTAGGGATTGGTTGGTAAGTTGGTATAGTTACGCATTATTCAGCTGTTATTTTTACCGTTCTATATTTTTATTTTCCTCATAAAGAATGGGTTTCTAATTGTTTATGTGATGCCATTTCTTATCAGTATTCATGTCTTGCATGCAAAATGCCAATCTCAGTTATATGTCATTGTTGGGAGCCAGAAAAATAAGTTAAATGGCTGTGTCAGAACTAAAGATTGTGAAAACAAATGTAGTTTTGCTTCCTTAGCAGAAACTTGTTTATACTTCTAAAGTTTCTTTGATATGCTTTTCTCATGTATATGTGTTTTCTGTCACTGTCAGCCTACTGTCACAGGGGAAATTCAGTCGCCTATGGGTGTTGCCTCAGTTGAATTTGTTGACCCAAGAGAGCCTGTAGCGGTCAGTATCTAGTGGCAATTTTAAAGTGCTTATTTTTTTTACTTTTTTATATGTTTGTACACTGCATTATACGTATTTATCTAGCTTGTGGTGGTTATAAACAACTACTTTATGATGATGCTTTTAGAAGTTCAGTCCTCTCTGTTTATATTTCTATAAACTAACCTGCTGTGATCGAAATGTAAAGTGATTCAGTTTATTTCATGGTCATGTAACACAAAATTGATAAGAGCTTTTTGCTGAGTGTCACTTATGCTTTCTTTTATTTTTGCAGGTTGTTCCAATTCTGAGAGCTGGTCTTGCTCTTGCTGAGCATGCAACATCAATCTTGCCTGCGACAAAAACATTCCATCTAGGTAAAGGAACATTCATTCTTGCAAAGTAGAAGGGGCACATTGGGGCTTGTCTTTGTTTAACAGTTAAGAGGGTCCAGCAATCTTTAAATATGGGCTGTCATTTGTAAAGTGTGGTTGAAGAAGTTGTATCCTGAGATCTGAAACTGTAAGCTTGTTGTTACGATGATCATCCAATCTCTTGCCACTCTTTTTCTTTTCTGAAAGTTTTAACACCTTTGGTTCTTGCAACTTTTCATTTTTTAAACTATTGTACAAGACTTGAGATGTCTTTTCATATTCTTTTATGTGGTTTGGCATCAATAGTTAATGGCTTTATTTTCTGTCTTGCTAACTAAGGTATAAGCAGAGATGAAGAGACACTTCAGCCGACAATATATCTGAATAAGTAAGGATTTGCTATTACAGAAATGGCGAATATTTACCAAGTGTATTTGTGTTAAACGGTTTTTAATATCTGTTAACAATAATCTATAAAATATTTCTTATTTTCATATGAATACAAATTTTTACAGTAGAAAACCTGTTAGGGCTTCAATTTCATGTTTTGTTTTTTCCTTGAGTTAACTTCTGTATTGGTGTTCGCTTTATTGTTGCCCTTAAACATTTTGTTGTATCTTTTGTAGGTTGCCAGAAAAGTTTCCGGAGGGCTCACGAGTTTTTGTAGTAGATCCTATGCTTGCAACAGGTGTTAAATTTATCCTACTAATGACTGGAAATTCTTGCATCACATTCAGCATATTTAAGCATATAGCTTTCTCTCTCTTGTTTCTTTGTTTTCTCTGAAGTTGAAAAATGCATGACGGTATCTGAGCAAAAGTTATCTTTAGATTTAATGTTACCCTTCCAAACTGGATATCAACTTCTTCTGACTAGTAAGCATACCCAAAGACATTGTTAAGTCATTGTTGTCGTCTAGGATTGTGTGGTATTTAGTGGTTTGTTTCCTCATTTTCTTAGTTTATTTCCTCAAATTAATACTTATGTTAATTAATTTCAGGTGGAACGATTGTGGCCTCTGTCAACCTGTTAAAAGAACGTGGAGTTGAAAACAAGCAAATTAGAGTGGTATATACTTACCTGACATCCTTCTGTGTATTTCTAATAAAGTTTATATACAGTTGTTATTACTAAATGATTAGGATGCATATGGCATGTGAGGAAGGTGTTTTATTGTAGAAATAATTTCGTGGATATTATTGCAACGTTATCAATACTGCATTCTATGATTTCTTCATAATTATAAGAAAAATGCTATCCTTACAAAGACCTATACAAAGTGGGTTACAAAGTGACATCATCCAGAAGAAAAAACAAAGAAAAAACGGAAAAAGAGAAAGAGAGAGAGAGAGAAATCATGAAAATCAAGGGTGAGGATTATCTTTGTATATCTCTTTTGTATGTGTCTTTGTAAAACTAACATTGCTCTAATTATAATGCTGCAAAGTAATTTATACAAGTTATACTGTTGCTTGCATCTTTGATTGCCAGTATAAAGTAGTGAATTGTTGATCAGACGGTTTTCGTGACTACTATTTGCTGTGATTTGGAAATTATTGTAGCTCTGCTACAAATCTTAATGTTCCTGCAAATTTTATTGAATAAAGTTAGTTGTCTAACGACTATTTTAAACATTGGCCTCCTGAGTCAAACTTATGTGCAAAAGCATTACAATCAACATATTGGTTGTCAATGCTCAGCTTATATAGATTTTGAAGCTCTGTTCAGTCTTCACTTCAACACACAATACAGAGTCCTATTTAGTTACACTTCTTCGTTCAGTTCACTACTTACAGATACTACTGTCTCACAGATATCTGCTGTGGCTGCTCCTCCAGCCCTTCAAAAGCTCAGTGAGAAGTTTCCTGGGTAATATAATATTCATATTCAAGTTTCATGTACTTGATTATTCCTAAAGCCTGACCCTTTTCTGTTGCTTGCTTTTGGTTTTTTCAGGCTTTATGTCTACACTGGAATCATCGATCCTACTGTCAATGACAAAGGGTTGGTATTTCTAATTATTCTCATGCATAATTAGCTTAGAATCTGGGTGTTGTTTTGCAGCTGTAATTTTTGTTTCACACCTATACTGAATGGTAAATTTCAGATTTATAGTACCTGGACTTGGAGATGCAGGAGATCGTAGCTTTGGTACATAAGAGATCATCTGAAGTGGCAGATAAAATTTATCACCCGATTGTGGGTGCATCCAATTCTTAATTCCTGGTTGTTATCCATTGCAATTTTGATTTATTGAGCCTTTGAACAATTCTGAAAACATTCTTGGGTTTTTACTTGCGTCCATTGGGTGACTGGCTTTATAGCTTTGCTTGCTTCAAAGCATGACCAGAAGCAGAACCTTCTGGATTGTGTAAATTAGTTGTAGAATTATTGGACAGAACTCCTGTTACCACTTCATATCTCAATTGTTTGGTAGAATGGTGGCCTATATGATCTTAAAATGCAACCTTTTTTTTTTTTTTTTTTTTTTTTTTAATAACTGAGGTATCCGTGCACAATTGTCAGTCGAGTTTGCCCAATCCTCAGGGGCCCACAGAACATCCTACAAGCCTAATTGACCAAGGTAAGAAATGCAAATTCAATTAGCTTGTACTTATATTTGCTTTACATGATAACTTAAGTCGTTGATTAAGAAACTAACTTGTTAGCCGGTATTTTGTAGTGATTAGTTTAGTGATTAATATGTTTGATCAATGTGTAAGCAAGCATTAGATTAATCTTTGGTATATTTGATAAATTATTTTTACTTTGTCATTTTAAAATTAGCTAGATATGTATCTTATGTTCCATAAAATATGACCAGTTTAATAAGTGTTTGAATGAATTGTCTACATAAAGGAAAAATCTTTATAGATAACTCACCCAAAGATTAAAAAAAAAAGAAAAAAAAAAGTACACACAATACTTTTAGGAATTTAATAACATGTAAATGCAACTATTCTTATTTCATTGGGTAGCCTAAGAAACAAAGTATTACATGATTCAATATGATAAAAATGGTATTAACAGGCACTTGCTCCTCTGGCGCCTCATCTCCTTCTTCCTCTGCCGTGATGTTCACCAGATAACCTGTTTTTTCTACCAGCAAACTTTCTCCCACCACGACGACGGCGGAAGAGGCAACATAAAAATGAAAATATACCCAACATTGAAGATCAAATTATGGGTACAACTAAGTAGATAGTTTGTTTTATATAGCAAGGCCTGTGCTGTAGTGTTTGATTTATTCAAACTAAGTGCAAGTGTACGCCTTTGCTTTTAAAACCCCAAAAAAGTTCTGGATACAAATTGATATTACACACCTCAGCGTTCTTATTGCTAATTGCAGCTACAAGTTTCCCATTTATAAGCCTCGACTTCTCTAAATATTTTCATTACGTGTGTGGATTGGTCAATAAATTCATCTCATGTTTGATTTGAACATTTCCTGTAAACTTCTATTTGTGGAAGCAATAATTAAAGAAAATGAAACCTAGATCATCTCTTTTATTTAATATATATATATATATATTTTTAAATCACAAACCCTTCTTATTTAGGTTTATTTTTTATTTATTTTTAATAATCACTTTCAGATAAATTACTTTGCAGCGTGTTTAGAGCATAAATTCAGCCCACCACAACGATCAGTATTTACCGCCCGTTTCAGCATATCCATAATGCACCACCTGCAGGGCAGAAGTCATTCCTGTTGACTCGTAAATTTATTTAATTATTTGTAAATTAGTTTTAAAAGATTTCCTAAATGTTTATATAATACCATTTCATATTAGTATGCATCTCCGGGAGTAATTTGTAATTCTTGAAGAAGAGTAAGCTATGATCTTCTATCTGAACTATGAACTAGTTGAGGGCAGTGCAGCGTCTGAATATCGTTCCGTATACTTAATTACATTATTTACAAAACTATATAAAAAATTTGTCAAAATTCTAAACTTTCTTTGGCCCTTCCTGTTAATATTTCAACAAGTAAATCAGTTATGATCGAAATGCTAATTTATTCAGCTATGGCATCGTCATGTAATGTGAAGCTGATGGAACAGAGCCTTGAGCCTTCTTTTGAGAGCCGTTTACTTATGCTTTATTTAATTTTACTGGTTCTTCCAATTTTGAGAGCCGGTCTTTCTCTTGTTGAGCCTGCTTCATCAATTTTTCCGGCAACAAAAATATTCCATCTAGGTAAAGGGACATTAATTATTGCAAAGAAAAAGTTGTTTATTGGGGCTTGCGCTTATGTTATTTTATTTAAATTGCTGGTTTAGGCGTAGGGTTCCATGATCATTAAATATGGACTGTCTTTTTTGTAAATTTTGTTAAAGAAAGTTGTATCCTGAAGAAAGGAACTGTAAACTTGTTAGTATGATGACAATCCTAACCTCTTTCTCTTCCTTTTCTTTCTGAAAATTTTTTTTTGCTTGTTTTGAACACCTGGCCCTAGTTAGTAAAAACGTGTATAAAATACATATTTACATACTTTTTAAATACGTGTCGAATTATTCACAAATTTTTGGGATATCTGTATAATTCGCGAATTATACGCGAATTATTCGCGAATGATTGAAAAAAAATAAAGCTGATTGAAACGATGTCGTTTTGATGGGGAAGAAGAAATAAAAACCAGTGGAAATTAAATAAAATGCATATTTACGTACTTTTTAAATGGGTGCCGAATTATTTGCAAATTTTTGGGATATCCGTATAATTCGCAAATTATACGCGAATGATTGAAAAAAAATGAAGCTGATTGAAACGATGTCGTTTTGATGGGGAAGAAGAAATAAAAACCAGTGGAAATTAAATAGCCGTTAGAAGAAGAGTGGAATGGGACAAGATATAATTATTTTGTCCAAATTCAGAATCCCAAAGCAATATGTGACGTATAGTAACATGGGATTATGAAATCCAAATAAAATACTAATTAACCCAACAAAAAATATATGGGTTTCCTAATAATAATTATTATAAAAATACAATTATATTGTTTTTTTTTTGTAAGGGAAGTGATTGGAAAAGGGGTTTTAGATTGAATTAATGATATTAAAATAATCTTATTCTTTATGTTAAATAACCTTAAACAAAGTTAAATAATAATTATTATAAAGAATAACTGATATTCAACCTAGTAATCTAGTAATCTTAACTTTTATTGAATCAAAATAAATAAATAAATGATAAACAATTAAAGTCATATATTATGGGTATTGTAACACTAATATTTTATATAAATTTGTGATACAAAATTTTAGTTCTTGATTTAATATAATTTAATGGATTAATGGGAAGTTAAAATTAGTTGCATTTAATATCAAACTTATCAAGTTTTAAATTAGTAAAGAATCATTGGCTAAATATTGTGTTTGAGTCTAAAACCTACAATTTGAATATCAGTTATTTTTTATAATAATTATTATTTAACCTTATTTAAGGTTATTTAACATAAAGAATAAGTTTATTTAACCAGGTAATCCATAAAAATTTAAAACTAAAATTGATATTTCCGTATTTTTCAAAACATATTATTGACAATGTACCGTATTAAACCCGTATCGTATTTTTTTCGTACCCAAATTTTATGGCCGAATTTTTATAAACGTATTTTTTACCATTTGCCGTATTATACCCGTAAAATTCCCGTACCGTTTTTTTACCGTACCCGTATTTACTAACTAGGCACCTGGCTCTTGCAACTACTTATTTGTTATATTTTTTTTTTACAAGATTTGATTTATGTCTTTCACATTCTTTTATACGATTCAGCCTTATCAGCTATTGATTTCATTTTCTGTGTTGAAAATTAAGGGATAATCAGAGATGAAGAGATACTTCAGCTAACAATATATCTGAATAAGTAAGAATTTACCATATCAGAAATGAGTACTATTTGTTTCAGCGTTTCATTTAAAATGGATTTTACTCTCTGTTATTCCTAAACAAAGATCAATAAGATTTTTTTTTTCTTTCCTATCATTGCAATTTTCATGTTTGGACTTCAATATCTTGTTATTATATTTTCTCTGTATGCTTTTGTTTATCTTTGGAATGAACTTCTATTTTGGTGTCCTGTCTAATGCTTGCCCTTGGATATCACATTTTATCTTTTGTAGGTTGCCTAAAAAGTTTCCAGAGGGTTCACGAGTTGTTGTAGTAGATCCAGTTACACTTGAGGAGGATATTTATGCAGTTTACATTTAACTTTCATGGTTTCTCATTTCATTTTACGAATGGTTTCTTGCATTACATCTCAGTTTCTTTAATCAAATACAGGCTTAACATAAATCTTTAGCTTGAACAAATTGAATCATGCCCACTTCAGGAATTCAAACATTATTGAGTATTGAGAAAGGGGAGTCTTATTAAGCAAAATTTAGCTGTAAATTATATTTGACAAACAAAGGGCTGGTTGTTTACTGGCTAATTTATAATCTGGACTGGTGATACATGTGTACAAATTGCTAGATTTTCTTTGTTGATGCTTCTTTATCTTGAAACGTTTATATTTTGGGAAATTATCGATGAATTTTGATTTCCCTTGATTACCTGAAAGGCAACAAATTTTTATTTATTTGTTTATATTTTTTTTGGAAAAAGGTAAATTTCATAAAAGAAGAAAAATTAAACAGAGAACTAGAGACATACCCCTAAAAGAGATCTAGAGAAGAACAAAACAAGTATACCTATCTTTTTAGACAAAAGGATGGGAACAACGTCTAAAAGGGAGCACGCATGCTCCAAACAAAGGAGGGAGATGGGCTCAGGCACCCTAATGGAGCTCGTAGGCTCAAACCAAATAGAATAGAAAAACTTGTTGTGTCGTTTGTAACAACTACTAGCAAGTGCACTAATCTCAAGTAATATAGTATAACAAAATACAGGTTATCGTACTCAAGGGATTGTGTAAACAAGTACTGAAATATTAATTAGTCTTAACTTTATCTAGATAATCAAAACTTAGAATGGTGATCTTTAAAACTGAAAATATTAAATGCTGAAATGTTATAAATGAATTGCAGTAAAACTAAAATTAAGAATTCAATGAGAAAAAACGGCTAAGACTTCAAGCTCATTTATAACTTCTCTGAACCCCTCAATTTACTATGGTCAATGAATTTATTTAATTAATGTGACAACGAGATTTCCTAGGTTAATCGATATTCTTTCTCAAGCAATATTAATTCTACTTCTATCTCACAACCTAGATATTTCTATATAGATTTAATGAAATAGACGAGTATTAAACTTTATAAAATCCTCTAGCTTTCAGCACAAGTTAATCTTACCTATGATTATTGCATGTATCAATTCATATATCTCTATATCCAATTAATCCATGACCTATATTACTAGAGCACTCATGTGATATCTTCTCTCGGTCTCAATCACACAAAACAATTATATCAAAAATTGATCAGATTCCTAATAGCATTAAGCACATAATATAAACTCATCATTAGAAAAATCATTCACTGACCAAAGAGTAAAAGATTGATCACAGATCCATGAATAGACTAACCCTAGTCTTAGCCTAAGAAAATTAGTTCATAATAAAAGAACAAGAGTAGAATCCAAGAAATAAATCATATTGAAAAAGTAAAAACAAACTCTGTGGTGAATTTTGTTCTTGATTCTCCTTTCTCTTTTGTTACACAATAATCTCTCTCCAAGAATAAGTAAATTCGGCCTCCCTAAGAAGTAATCTTAATCACCCTTAAATACCCAAAAGAGTCCTAAGTGAAAAATGAAAGAAAAACTAAAAAAAAAAAAAAACCCTAAAAGTGTTCGACACAGCCATAGCCGTGTCCAAATGTACGTCACCACAGCCTAGGCCATGATGTTTCCTGTCCTCATTATTTTATCTTCATTCCACGGCCACGACCATGGTGAACCACCAAGGCAAGGCCATGGCCTTCAAACTTGTCAACTAATCTCAATTTCTTCAAGCTTTGAATTCTAATTTCATTCCAATACTCCAATCTATTCAATTAATGCCTGAAAATTACAAAAATTCTTCAAATAAATAGCTGACCATTCATATTTCAAACTTAACAAAAACTAACATCAAAACACGGAAAACAATTGAGAAATTAACTAGAAGGCTATAAAAACAAACATGAAATCACTAAATTTATGCAACTTATGCTCAAACCAAACAGAATAGAAAAACGAGCACAAGCGTAACCACCAGAGCACACAAACTCAGAACAAACCAAACCAATTAATCAGGCGAAAAAAGGGGGTATTTCTTTCCGACTCCTCTAAAGGAAAAAAAAAATTAGCCTTAATTTTTTGTTCTTTGACTCTGGTTAAATTTAATTTAAGCTTTTAATTTCCTCGAAAATTAGACTGAAAAGTGAAAAATGACCTGATTTCAGATAATAAAATCCTTCATACGGATTTGCATCCTGAATATATGCTTATATATAACATTTAACAAGAAAGTTTCTAATATTTAACATTCAATGCTTTCTCTACTTACATTGGGAAACCAATCTGGAAAGTGAAAACACGTTTTAGGAAAATAATAGAGCACACAGTTTGATCAGCTGCCCCCACCACCACAACCACCACCGCAACCACCACCACCACCACCACAACCACCGCCACAACCATCTGCGCCTCCAACCAAAAAACAACATCCACCACAACCACCACTTTTACCGCCAGTTTCAACATCTGAAGTTGGACCACCCCCAGAAGTCGTTACAACCATGCCACCGTTTCTAGTGTCATTGCCTTGTGTGGCCGTCGACCCTTTCTCTTGGTTCTTCTTTTCACATACCTTGCAAATGCAAATTAGAAACAAGATTGCAGCGAAAGTCGACACAAAACTAATGAGCAATATAGCATATAATTTCATTTCCTCCAAAGCATACTGAAGTCAGAAATTCTCTGGCATTCTTATAGCCACTGCTTGCTAATTGACTTTAGTATTCAAATAAATTCTATAATGAAAATTTGTAGAGGAAGACTTAATGGCAATGTATGAGAGATTCCCCTGCAAGACCCCTTTCCATATCATAATGTTAATGACGCTTGTTGATGCGTGATTTTGACACCAACTAACTATACGTGTGAAATGCTGAGCTGGCCCAGAGGACACACGTGAATGTGGGATTGAGAATGTAAATAATGGCAAGACGATATTTAAAGTAGTTCAGATGCTTGACCAAGCAAATCTTACGTTCACTGATATTATATTTATAATTAAAGGATCAGGTCGCGGCTTAGCGAGTTGATAAGAATACAAATGAGAGAGAGAGAGAGAGAGAGAGAGAGAGAGAGAGAGAGAGATTACAGAGAAAATATAGCTAATCAAGAGTAAAATGAGCTAATCCCACAAACGGGAGAGAAACTTTCTATTTATAGTGAGACACATTGAGGTAATCATTACTGAATCCGTAAAAAGGGGTCAGGTTCCGTGCAAATCTTCCTTTACGTCCCATTATTCACCTACTTGCGTGATTTCCTCGCTTTGTACAGGGATTGGACACGTGGACGACCTCCAGCTTTTCATCAGTCTGGCGCGCACCCGCTGCACTGACAGGAGCATGTTGCTCACGCCAGCATGCGACGTGGCCGCGCCTGAATGACTGTAGGATCTGCCCAGACCTTGACCAATTACGTTGATTGGGCCTTACGTCAGCCCTACTTTTCCAGGCATAACAACGCTATTGACAAACTAGTGCCAATTCAAGCTACACACTTTAAACCAGTCAGAGACATGCAAATGCATTGTTTAAAAAAATGCTGCAGATTTCTTTGGGAGATGACCTGAAAATGGAACATATCTGGAACAATTGATTATATAATATAGAACATATAAAAAAAAAAGAATGTGGCGTTAAAATTAAAATGTTTCTGGAACTTGGCAAGAGAAGATAAAATTAGTGAAATATATCTAATTTAACTATGAAAAGAATTTGTGTATGATCAGAATAAGAAGGATACGTACGTCTGTTTAGAAATAATTTCATATAATGCTTAAAATTTATATATTTTCTGGTTCTTAAGGAAAGCATGAGAGACAGTCTTGGTCGTCTGTAATATTAGCGACGTGGATGGTTTGTTGACTTGGTTCATCTTTTAACGTTGAAGATGAACTAATCTTGAAGGAGCCGATTATCTGATTCTATCTGACTTTAGCCCAAGTCAAAGTGGAACTTTTACTTTGCTATTTAATTATTTGTTTTCATTTCAAATGTTCGTCAATCCAGATAAAGTTCAAGGATATCAATTAAATCATTAATTATCAAGCAGTATGCCAGAAGGGAGAGGAGAACCAACAATATTTAATATTCTTAAATGCCACAAATAATTCTTATTAATGATAAGATCCGTACAGCTCTTTTAAAAAATATTAAATGAATGAACGAATATCTATACATCATACGAGAAAATTAATGTATACAGCAAGTATCTATCGTATTTGAAATAACCTAAATATACAAATAGGCAAATAGCCTCATAATCTTCTATGTATCAACCTAAACAAGAAAACCACCATATGTATTGCTCAAATATTGACGCCACCGCCTCCTCCTCCTCCTCCACCACCGCCACCACCATCACAGCCGCCGCCACCGCCACCACCAAAACCGCCGCCACCCCCATCAAAACCTCCACCACCACCATCACAACCGCTGTCTCCACCCCCATCAAAACCGCCTTCTCCACCGCCCCCACCTCCTCCATCTCCACCATCTCCACCATCGTTTATGTCTATGGCTACATCTTCGGCGCCTCCACCTCCGCCATCTCCGTTATATTTACCACCATAACCTCCCTGATGAGTAAATCTTTGGAGACTAAACAAAACTAAAACAATAAAGAACATAGCAGAAAAGGCTATAATTGCAGCTTGCCAACTTTCCATTTTCTTTTATTGATGGATAATCCAATAAGTTCTTCAACCTATTACTCCTTTTATAGTCATCCAAGAACTTTGAAAAGTTCTGCATGTTGAATAAGTTTCAAAATACGGAAATAAACAGGAGGATGATTATTTTTAATCGTTCAAAACGAAGGTTACCGCGTTATGGCGAGCGAAGCTGACTAGTCCGGCGCCACTGTTACTTAGAATTCAAATTGCTTCTTCGACTCTATGGGCCTGCCTTTTTTATTTTAATTGGCAGAAATCATTCCCCATGTGTCAATAAAATCATTAAATAGTATAATCACCAAAATACCCTTTATTATGGAGATAAGAGAAAACTTTCATTAGGAAAACTCAATCCGTTCATGAGCTAAACTACAGAACCATTAGGTTAAAGAATTACTTCTGGATATTAATAAAAAGTGATTTGATAATGATATTGATTTAGAAATTTTGATTTAAGGGGAGGAATTTTAGGTTTGGAATAAAAAATAAATGGTTAAAGGACAATCTTATCCAAAATTGAAATGTTAAAGATTTCGCTAATAGATATGGTTACTATAAGTTGCTTAATGTTTGGTATTTTAGTATATTATTTTATTTTTTTAAACCAAGATTAGAGTAGGTTGTGTAATTTTCTTTTAGGTACGAAAAGGAAAATTGTATGATTAGAATTAAAAAAAAAAAAAAGACTATGGTAAGAAGAATTAATAAACAGATACAGATAACACACATATAATAACATCAATTGAATCTTTAGTCAAGACTCCTCAAGACAAGCCAATAACATGCAAGTAACAACAGATCGACATTCACGTATTAATGGCATGTGGTTACTAATCTCCTGGAACTATCAACTGATAAGAGCTCCAGTGACTACTTCTATTAGCAACCGAAGAGGGATTTGAACTTATGATCTTTTAAGTAATTCATCCAAGAGTCTCTATTAACCACCCAGAGGTAGTTAATCTATCCTATATGTTTTGTACAATTTTTTCTGTCTTATGGTTCATGGTTAATGATGATTCTTTCTGCTTCCAACCAGCTAAAAAAAGCATCGCATTATACGGTCAAACACCACCATTGAAAGATTTAATTTTAAGACCTCCATGAGCGCCACCATCTATGTGTATGGCTACACCTCGGCCATGGTGGTGATGCCATGATCACCACCTTGGCCATCTTCATCACCATGCCATACCTGATTACTACTATAGCTTCGGAAGCAACTCACTAATAAAAATACAATGAACATACTAGACCAAGCTATGGTTATAGCATGCCAATTAGGTTCGATTTTCTATAATCTCACTACGTTTAATGGTCCAATAACTTTTTTATATCTCAAACTCCTTCTATAGTTAACTAAGAACTTTAAAAATTGCAAAATTTAACACTTCTTCACCTCTGGTATACAAAGAACTAAATTGAAGAAGCAAGAATTCTCAGAACACAATGTACACTTTATTTCTCTAATCAAAAGCTTGATATATATGTATACACACTATGGATAATTGTTTCTACGAACAACTAACTACAAGAACACAATTCTCCGGAATTTTTCGCTCCTCATAGCTGTAGCCTGTAACTAATTTCGCTATACTAACAATTCTTTTCTTCTTGGCGGCATTGGGTGCCAGAGGTCTGCAGGGCTGTTAGGTTGGTTAAGAGAAGACAAACGGGTCGTTAACCAATTGACGCTATTAGCATTCCACTATCTTCTCATTCGTTAAGTTTCTAATTAACTATCTTCTACTTTCAAACATTCCTTTTTCATCTTATCGTTTATAAATATATTTAAAGATTAAAATAATAAGACTATAACAATAATATGCAATATTTATCGTCATGTTGTCTATTAGGAGAATATAAAGAAGGGTTAATTAAAAATATTATCCTTCAGGTTTGCTTTAAGCACACTTTAGTCTAGTAGATCTTTTCAATAATATTTTGGTCCCTATTAATAACATTTTAGCTCTTAAAGTTTGCTAATAACATGGACAAAAATGTTATTGTCTTACTGACGTTTGATAAGCAGTGTTTTAAAACCTGGCCCTGCCTAGTCGGTCGAACCGATTCACCGGGCCAGGTTACTAATTTTCCTATTCACCAAAAACTCTAGAAATTAGAACGATGATCGGTGAATAATTGAAGGCTGGGATGCTGGTGGTTTTGAAGAGGAAGGGCCGGTGAGTGCAATGGTGGCGAGGGAGACGATTTCCAGTGAGTGAATCGATCGAAAATTGCAAAACAAAATCGATGGCAACAACGGGTTGTTACCAATGATTGACAAGGCAATCGGGGGAAAGGTGAGATGGGTTTTGGTCAGAAGGCTGGGGGGAGTGTTTTCGTGGTGATGGAGAGTGTTTTCATTGCTGGAAAAAAAGGCCTTGTTTGCCCTGGTTTGTCGACGTCGATGGTGGTATTTGGGGTGTTTTTGCAAGATTTCAAACCTGTAGGGAATTACATGTATTTTTTGGGGTATTTTTGTTGGATTTTAAATTTTTGGACACCAGTTTGACCCACCAGTGAAACTGATCAACGTGAGACCCGACCACTTTGCTAGGTTTCACCCCAGGTTGGTTATTAAAACATTGTTAATAAGGACCAAAATACAATAAAGAAAAATTTTATGGGACTAAAATTTAAGCCAACTGTCCGAGACGAAATTGTAGTGTGCAATCAAGTAGGATCATTAAGGATTGAACCTAAGGGGTACCCCAACAAATTGTCTTTATATATTTTAATTAGTGTTTTGCTAAGAAATTTCCATTGAAACAACAAAAGTAAACGTACAAGTTTCAAAATTTCTCTCAACTCCTACTATGATTCATTTTCAAATAATATGAATAAGGAATTAAAACAACAAGAAGTACAACTTCAACAATTACAAGAATAAATTTAATTTGAAAAATAAAAAAAGAGAATAAAATTCTACCATACTTGGGAATGTTGATTTAAAAAAAAAAAAAAAAAATACAAGAAGACATTATGTAGAGACAGATATATAATTCAACATAAATTGACATTAGGTGATTAACATGCACTTGCTCCTCCTCCTCCTCCTCCTCCTCCTCCGCCACCAGCGCCGCTGCCGCCACAACCCCCTCCTCCTCCAGCTCCACTAAAATTGGTGCCACCAAAGCCTATGCCTACGCCTGCAGCTGCACCATGATGATGATGATGATGATGACCGCCACCGAAACTACCACCAGCAAATCCTACCCAACAATAACGACAGCAAAGACAAGCTAAAACTGTGAAGAAAGTGAAAAACGATACAAATATTATGATTATTACATTCCAAGTTTCCATATTGATTACCTCTCAACAATAATACCAGAACGTTATATGTTATTGTTGATGCTTGATTTTGGACACCAACGACTCGCACGTGCAAAGTGCTAAGAGAGTCTTAGAAATTACACGTGATGGATCAATGAGATTTGAATATGGTGCTGAGATTATATATGTTGCAGAAACATAAATAATAGGTTGACAAGAGAGGTTTTTATAGTGGTTCGGATGCTTAAAGCAAATCCTATATCCAATGTTATTTTATATTCTCTGGCTATTTCTACGATATTGCCCGTAAGGCATACAAAGATGGAGAAATATTTTATTTACAGAAAGAAATAATGAAGCTCAAATCTATGCCTAGCTCTCATATGCCCAACCCCCTTTTCGTGAAGAGAAGTGTCAATTTATACACCTTTGAGGTCAATGTAATGAGTGTTTTGCAAGTTGCCTTGACATATGAAAAGCTCTCATTCGTTCTTCTCTTAAAATGAGATAGAGTTGGTACAAGATATCTTTGAGGCGGTATGGGCTTGACAGGAAGTATACTTTGTCTTTTAGGCACTTTGTGAGCTAACATCAGAGTGACTTTTTAGGCATAACAGAAACCCCCCAGTTTTTGGAGTGCGTAATCGCGCTTCAAAAACTCAGGTCTTTGATCTGAATAGTTGTTGCACTATAGGCTGCAGTCTCGAATTGAAGAGCTCGAACTGTGCCTGGCGCGACCGAGTGTTGAGAGCTAGGACTGCTATCTAAGAGCTTGGAGGGATCCGAAGCTAAGCACAATCTGATAATTGACATGAAATATCCAGTAGATGAATTCCTAGAAAATGCTAACGTCAGAAGCCCAAACGCACAGCTTAGAGGCCTTAAACGGATAAGCCAACTTAAAACAGCCATAACTTTTGATCCGGGAGGAGTTTTGGGGCCCTTAAGATATCCATAGAAAGCTTGTTCCGAGCTCTACGTTATGGCAATGGGGAACCTGATTGGGGCCATTTTCGGGGCCAAAATCCACCGTTTTAGCATGTTTCAGGGCTGTTTTGAGTTTTCTATGCGTTTTTTCTAACGCTGGCAGCTGGTTGCAATCTGAGAACTGAGAATTGATTACGATCTAAGAGTTGAGAACATAACCTAAGGCTGTTCGCAATATCAAAGCTAAAAGATGATCGCGATTTGAAAGCTAGGAGCTGATCGCTTTCAAATCGCGATCTGAGAGCTAGAAGTTGATTGCGATTTGATAGGAGCTCGAATAGAGAGTTTGAGGCATGCGATCTGAACGATCTAATGCACACAATCTCAAGTAAACGAGTGAGTTTATGAGCTTAATCAGAGACCATAAGGAGCTCGATCAGAGAGTATAAAGAGCTTGATCAGAGAGCATAACGAGCTCGATCAGAGAGTATAATGAGCTCGATCAGAGAGCATAACGAGCTCGATCTGAGGTTATAAGGAGCTCGATCAGAGAGCATAAAGAGCTCCATCTAAGATCATAAGGAGCTCGATCAGAGAGCATAAAAAGCTCGATTTGAGATCATAAGGAGCTCGATTAGAAAGCATAACGAGCTCAATCTACGATCATAAGGAGCTCAATCAAAGAGCGTAACGAGCTCGATCTGAGATCATAAGGAGCTCGATCAGAGAGCATAAAGAGCTCGATTTGAACATAAAGAGCTCGATCAAAGAGCATAACAAGCTTGATCTGAGAGCATAATGAGCTCGATCAGAGAGCATAACGAGCTCGATCTAAGATCATAAGGAGCTCGATCTGAGATCATAAAGAGCTCGATCTGAGAGCATAACGAGCTCGATCTGAGATTGTAACGCCCCACTTGAGGTACGTAGTTGCTGTTTCTTCTTTCGCTCTTATTTGAGTTGGTTTTGGTAATATTGTTTGGTTGAGTGTTGTGTTGAATGTTTGCCCTGAAATTGGTTGAAAATAGAAGAAATTCAGTGTGCCAAGCTTCGCCGCGGCGAAGAGGTGTAGAAGCCACGGGGAAGCTACTGGACAGTTTCGCCGCGGCGACAGGCCGATTAAATTGTTTGTTAAGTTTTAGATATTTTTCTTCCCTAAGGGCAATTTGACCATTCTACCCTTAATTAGCAGGAAAAGTGGGGAGTTAATTGTAAGGATTTTTCATGGAGAATATGTTGATATGGGGGTGAGTTTGTAATGAATCAAAGGATATAGATGGAATTCCCAAAGAAGAGTAAGGGCAAAATGGGAATGCTTTGGTATAAATTTCATTAAAAGGAATTAAGAGTTAGCAAACCCCTCATTCTTCTTCTCCAAAAACGCAACTCTTCATTCTTCTTCCTCTCAATTTCTCTTTCTTTTGATCAAGGAGTTCCAAAGGGTTTTTGAAGTGATTTGGGGTGGAAAATCAACCTAAAGCTTCCTAAGGTAAGGATTCCTACTTAAGTTGTGTGATTTGTGAGTTTTAGTTCATATTGAAGTTTGAAGGTTTTTGTTATTTTGGTTAAGAGTAGAGAAAAAGTCAAGCAAAACAAGTGAAAGGAAGAGTTGGTGAAGTCTCTCCATAACAAGGTAAGTAAAACCCAACCCAAGTTGAGATTTATGAATTTTCTTGATTAGGGTTTTGATAGAAATGATGTATGTATGTGATATACATGTGATATGCCATGTATGAAGGCTTAAATAGAGATTTCTATGCCTTGTGATTGTTTATTCTTTGCAAATATGAGAAATGAGTTGTTGGGTTGGAAAGGTAGTTTGAGATGGAATTGAAGGGGTGTTGTGGATCCCTTTTTGGAAGTGCTTTCTTTGACAGGTTTTATGGTTATGTGAAGGGGTTTCTCCCCATTTTGGATGGTTAGAGAAAGATTTAGAATCATTGCTATAGTAGAGTTTTATGATGCACTTGAGTTGTTTGATGAAATGCCTAATAGAGGTTTGAGTATGAGTAGTGAACCTTAATTCTTGCAACATTGCATGTTGGCATTTCATAAGTGCATTAGTGGAGATGAACCATCCATAGGCATTAATTGTGCATTGAGAAGTGACCTAAGAAAGAGTAGGAAACTTTGTGTATGCACTTGCTCTATGAGTAGAGAACTTTGTGGATGCAACTACTCTAAGGGTAGAGAGAATGAGAAGTGCTAGAATAGAGTGAATGAGAAGAGTAGTAGAAATGGGTTGATGCTTTGTGATCATCACCCGACAGTTATTAGAATCGGGTTGATGCTTTGTGATCACCACCCGAATAGCCATTAGAGATGGGTTGATGCTTTGTGATCGTCACCCGATAAGTATTAGAAACGGGTGGATGCTTTGTGACCACCACCCGGTTAGTTATTAGATAAGGGGTTGATGCTTTGTGATCATCATCCGACATTTATTAGAAGTGGGTTGATGCTTTGTGATCATCACCCGACAGTGACTAGAGACGGGTTAATGCTTGGTGATCGTTACCCAAAATTCATGAGGAACGGGTAGGTGCTAGGTGATCTCCACCCGACAGTTAGGAAAAATCGAGTTGGAGCTTTGTGATCCCCACTCGGTAGTCACTAAGAACGGGTTGGTACAGTGTGAATTCCACCCGATAGTCATGAAGAGTGAGATGGTACTGTGTGAACGCCATCCGGCCGTACCTCCGGTAAGATGAGGCCATGATGTTTAGTAGAAACAGAGATAGAATCAGAAATGGTATAAGGAAAGAAATAAGAGTTATACATACGGGGACAGACAGATAGAGGGTTTTACTTACTGAGCATTATTTTTTTTTTTTCCCTTTTTTTTTCCTTTGTGTATGTAGGATCTAGGTGATGATGCAGTCGGAGGGGCGTCGGCAAGCGAAGAGAAATAGCTACACTGTTTCCCCTGTTTTGTCTTTTAAAACGAATTTTTGTAAATAGTACTCTTTGTGTATAAAAGAAATATGAATTATAATGAAAAGAAAGTTTTGGGCCCAATTTTCTATTGTTATTATGCATGCATTGTACTAGTTTCCAGCAGTTGTTACAGAGATCATAAGGAACTCGATTAGAGAGCATAAAGAGCTCAATATGAGGTTATAACGATTTTAACTAGAGAGCATAAAGAGCTCCATATGAGATCATAAGGAGCTCGATCAGAGAGCATAAAGAGCTCAATCTCAGCATAAAGAGCTTGATCAAAGAGCATAACAAGCTCGATATGAGATCATAAGGAGCTTGATCAGAGAGCATAAAAAGCTTGATTTAAGATCATAAGGAGCTCGATTAAAGAGCATAAAGAGCTCAATCTGAGGTTATAAAGAGCTCGACCAGATAGAGCAGAGCTCAATATGAGAACAGAAGGAGTTTGATCAGAAAGCACGGAGCTTGATCTGAGAATAGAAGAAGTTCGATCAGAAAGCGCAAAGCTTGATATGAGAACATGATGAGTTTGATCAGAAAGCGTAGAGCTTGATCTGAGAGTAGAAGGAGTTCAATCAAAAAGCGTGGAGCTTAATATGAGAACAAGAGATCAGCGATCTCAGTGCTCGAAAGAGCTATCTGGCCGCTCGGAAGCACAATCAAAATTATCTGAAAACGTGATCTCAATGATCTTGAAGGCACGATCCAGATGATCTGAGCATGCGATCTGTGATCTGGGCAATCTGAATGTGTGATCTCAATGATCTTGAATAAGCGATCCCGATGATCTGAGCGTGCGATCTGTGATCTGGCCACGCGATCTAAAGCTGAAGATCAGCGATCTAAGCGTGTGATCAACGATCTAAGCGTGTGATCAACGATCTAAGTGTGCGATTTGAAGCTGAAGATTAGGATGATCTAAGCGTGCGATCAGCGATCTGGGCGATTTGAACGGGTGATCTCAACGATGTTGAACACGCGATCTCGATGAGCTGAGCATGCAATCTGCGATTTGGGTGATCTGAACGATCTTGAATGCGCGATCCCGATGATCTGAGCATGTGATCTGCGATTTGGCCACGCAATCTGATCGTGCGATCTGCGATCTGACTATGCGATCTAAGAACTCTGATGCATGCGATCTGTGATGTAACTATGAGATCTGAGAACTCTGATGCGTGCGATCTACGATTTGACCACACGATCTAAGAACTCTGATGCGTGCGATATGCAATCTGACCATGCGATCTGAGAACTCTGATGCGTGCGATCTACGATCTAGCCACGCGATCGGAGAACTCTGATGCATACAATCATGAATCTGACAACGCCATCAGGGAACTTTAACGCAGGTTTGAGACCTGCATGGGCCACCAAATTGTTGATGCTTGATTTTGGACACCAACGACTCGCACGTGCAAAGTGCTAAGAAAGTCTTAAAAATTGCACGTGATGGATCCATGAGATTTGAATATGGTGATGAGATTATATATGTTGCAAAAACATAAATAATAGGCTGACAAGAGAGGTTTTTATAATGATTTGGATGCTTAAAGCAAATCCTACATCCACTGTTATTTTATATTCTTTGGCTATTTCTATGATATTGCCCGTAAGGCATACAAAGATGGAGCAATACTTTGTTTACAGAGAGAAATAATGAAGTTCAAATCTATGTCTAGCTTTCATGTGCCCAGTCCCCTTTTCGTGAAGAGAAGTGTCAATTTATACACCTTTGATGTCAATGTAATGAGTGTTCTGCAAGTTGCCTTGACATATGGAAAGCTCTCATCCGTTCTTCTCTTAAAATGAGATAGAGTTGGTATAAGATATCTTTGAAGTGGTATGGGCTTGACAGAAAGTATACTTTGTCTTTTAGGCACTTTGTGAGCTGACATCAATGTGACTTTTTAGGCATAACAGTTATATCCATGACCTTTTTCGTTTTATATATAGTTCCACATATTTGATTATTCAAGCAAAAGTGACCAGAACAGGGTTTTCAGATAAATCTAATTCAACAAAACTTGGTTGTTGATTTCGTTGAGGAATTGAATATTCCTAAGCTTTGACTTCTCACAGTGCTTTGATTACGTGTGTGGATTCCAATTCTCAGGGTCAATTCCTTGAATTGTGACAAATTCTTTTACGTAATCTTAATTTCATTTCCTCCAAAGCATACTGAAGTCAGAAATTCTCTGGCATTCTTATAGCCACTGCTTGCTAATTGACTTTAGTATTCAAATAAATTCTATAATGAAAATTTGTAGAGGAAGACTTAATGGCAATGTATGAGAAATTCCCCTGCAAGACCCCTTTCCATATCATAATGTTAATGACGCTATTGACAAATCAGTGCCAGTTCAAGCTACATATTTTAAACCAGTCAGAGTCATGCAAATTCATTGTTTAAAAAAATGCTGTAGACTTCTTTGGGAGATGACCTGAAAATGGGAACATATCTCGAATCTTACAAATAAATTAAAAAACCAACATCAACATCAGCAAATAATTAATTACAAGAACAGACGTTGGACATGGAGAAGATAAAGCATGAAGTCATGGAGTGCATGGTTAAAAAAAAAATTAACTACAAGAACAATATTTCTTTTTAACAAAACAATAAGAATAGAATTTTAGCAATCATCAAGTGATCAACATGCATTAGGTCCTCCTCCTCCTCCATCCCCATTGCCGCTACCGCAACCACCTCCTCTACCATTTCCAAAAGAAGTGTTGCCACCTAAGATTATGCCGGCACTTGCGCATACGATGAACACCACCGGCTCCAAACCCACTTCTTTTTTATCAGCAAACCGTGCCGAGCGAAAACGCTTGCAGAGGCAAGCCAGAAAGGTGAATATCGCGAACAAGGAAAACCAAACTATGAGTATGATTTTCCAAGTTTCCATCTTCATTACAGCTCAACAATACCGATACATCATTCATAGCTTTTCTTTTACGAATTAACGCCTCTCCAAACATAAATGTTAACGTAGTTAAAATGGTAAGATACCAAATTTTTTTATAATTTTATCCTTAACAATTTCTTTTCGGCTGTAAGTTATATTGACAAATAAAGACACTCGGGGAATTATTGAATTCAATTTATCTTAATTATTATGAAAAAAAAAAAAAAAGAATTTGGAGTTAAAATTAAAATATTTAAGGAAATTGGCAAGAGAAGATAAAATTAGTGAAATATATCTAATTTAACTATGAAAAGAATTTGTGTATGATCAGAATAAAAAGGATACGTACGTCTGTTTAGAAATAATTTCATATAATGCTTAAAATTTATATATTTTCTGGTTCTTAAGGAAAGCATGAGAGACAGTCTTGGTCGTCTGTAATATTAGCGACGTGGATGGTTTGTTGACTTGGTTCATCTTTTAACGTTGAAGATGAACTAATCTTGAAGGAGCCGATTATCTGATTCTATCTGACTTTAGCCCAAGTCAAAGTGGAACTTTTACTTTGCTATTTAATTATTTGTTTTCATTTCAATTGTTCGTCAATCCAGATAAAGTTTAAGGATATCACTTAAATCATTAATTATCAAACAGTATGCCAGAAGGGAGAACCAACAATATTTAATATTCTTAAATGCCGCAAATAATTCTTATTAATGATAAGATACGTACAGCTCTTTTAAAAAATACTAAATGAATGAATGAATGAACGAATATCCATACATCATACGAGAAAATTAATGTATACAGTATGGTATTTGAAATAACCTAAATATACAAATAGGCAAATGGCCTAATAATGTTTTATGTATCAATCTAAACAAGAAAACCACCATATGTATTGCTCAAATATTGAAATTTTAAAAGACGCCACCGCCACCACCATCATAACCGCCGCCACTACCAAAACCGCCGCCACCCCCATCAAAACCTCCTCCACCACCACCAAAACCACCGCCACCCCCATCAAAACCTCCACCACCACCATCACAACCGCTGCCTCCACCCCCATCAAAACCGCCGTCTCCGCCGCCCCCACCTCCTCCATCTCCACCATCTCCACCATCGTTTATGTCTATGGCTACATCCCCGGCGCCTCCACCACCGCCATCTCCGTCGCCACCACCTCCCTGACAAGTAAATCTTTGGAGACAAAACAAAACTAAAACAATAAAGAACATAGCAGAAAGGGCTATAATTGCAGCTTGCCAACTTTCCATTTTCTTTTATTGATGGATAATCCAATAAGTTCTTCAGCGTATTACTCCTTTTATAGTCATCCAAGAGATTTGAAAAGTTCTGCATGTTGAATAACTTTCAAAATCCAATGGGAGGATGATTGTTTTTAATGGTCCAAAACGAAGGTTACCGCGTTATGGCGAGCGAAGCTAACTAGTCCCCACACAGTTACTTAGAATTCAAATTGCTTCTTGGACTCCAAAATCAATCACCCATATGTCAATAAAATCATTAAATAATATAATTACCAAAATACCCCTTATTATGGAGATAAGAGAAAACTTTCTCTAGGAAAACTATCCGTTCATGAGCTAAACTACAGAACCATTAGGTTAAAGAATTACTTCTGGATATTAATAAAAAGTGATTTGATAATGATATTGATTTAGAAATTTTGATTTAAGGGGAGGAATTTTAGGTTTGGAAGAAAAAACAAATGGTTAAAGGACAATCTTATCCAAAATTGAAATGTTAAAGATTTCGCTAATAGATATGGTTACAGTAAGTTGCTTAATGTTTGGTATTTCAGTATATTATTTTATTTTTTTTAACCAAGATCAGAGTAGGTTATGTAATTTAAGTATGAAAAGGAAAATTGTATGATTAGAATTAAAAAAAATAAAAAATAAAAAAACAAAAAAAAAAACACTTATGGTAAGAAGAATTAATAAAAGAATAATATTACATTTACACCACTCTTTTACACAATTTTCATTACATTATGATGTGGTATATGCCACAATCACACAAATTCTATTATAATATTAAAAATTCAAAATAATTAAAAATTTGTATGGTTATGACATATGCCACATCATGATGTAATGAAAATAGTATAAAAGAGTGGTGTAATGTAGCATTACTCTTAATAAAAAGATACAGCCAACATACATATAATAACATCAATTGAATCTTTTATCAAGACTCCTCAAGACAAGCCAATAATAAGTAACAACAAATCAATGTTCATGTTCACGTATTAATGACATGTTATTACTAATCCTTTAAGACTTTAAAACTATCGACCGGATAAGAGTTTCAGTGACTATATTTATTAGCAACCGAGGAGGGATTCGAACTCAGAATTCCTTCAGTAATCCACTCACGAGTTTCTATCAAACCACTCAACCATTAGAGGTAATTAATCTATCTTATATGTTTTGTACAAATTTTTCTATCTTATGGTTCATGGTTAATGATGATTCTTTCTGCTTCCAGCCAGCTGCAGAAAGCATCACATTAGACGGCCAAATATTGCAGATTTAACCGCCAAGGCCATTGCTTGCTACCGCCGGCCACCACCATTGAAAGATTTAATTTTAAGACCTCCATGAGCGCCACCATTTATGTGTATGGCTAAACCTCGGCCATGGTGGTGACGCCATGATCACCATTCACCACCTTGGCCATCTTCATCACCATGCCCTACCTGATTACTACTATAGCTTCGGAAGCAACTCACTAATAAAAATACAATGAACATACTAGACCAAGCTATGGGTATAGCATGCCAATTAGGTTCCATTTTCTTTAATCTCTCTACGTTTAATGGTCCAATAACTTTTTATATCTCAAACTCCTTCTATACTTAACTAAGAACTTTAAAAATTGCAAAATTTAGCACTTGGACAGTGAGTTCTTCACCTCTAGTATACAAAGAACTAAATTAAAGAAGCAAGAATTCTCAAAACACAATGTACACTTTATTTCTCTGATCAAAAGCTTGATATATATGTATACACACTATGGATAATTGTTTCTACGAACAACTAACTACAAGAACACAATTCTCCAGAATTTTTCGCTCCTCATAGCTGTAGCCTGTAACTAATTTCGCTATACTAACAATTCTTTTCTTCTTGGCGGCATTGGGTGCCAGAGGTCTGCAGGGCTGTTAGGTTGGTTAAGAGAAGACAAACTGGTCGTTAACTAATTGACGCTATTGTCATTCCACTATCTTCTCATTGGTTAAGTTTCTAATTAAATATCTTCTACTTTCAAACATTCCTTTTTCATCTTATCATTTATAAATATATTTAAAGACTAAAATAATAAGACTATAACAATAATATACAATATTTATCGTCATGTTGTCTATTAGGAGAATATAAAGAGGGGATAATCAAAAATATTATCCTTCAGGTTTGCTTTAAGCACACTTCAGTATAGTAGATCTTTTCAATAATATTTTGGTTCCTATTAATAACATTTTAGCTCCTAAAGTTTGCTAATAACATGGACAAAAATGTTATTGTCTTACTAACGTCTGATAAGCAGTGTTTTAAAACCTGGTCCAGCCTAGTCGGTTGAACCGGTTTATCAGGCCAAGTTACCAATTTTCCTATTCACCGAAAACCCTAGAAATTAGAATGACGATCGGCGAACAATTGAAGGTTGGGATGTTGGCGGTTTTGAAGAGAAAGGGCCGGTGAGTGCAATGGTGGCGAGAGAGGTGATTTCCGGTTAGTGAATCGATTGGAAATTGCAAAACTAAATCGATGGCAATAGCGGACTGTTACCGACGATTGAGGAGGCAACCGGGGGAAATGTGAGATGGGTTTTGGTCAGAAGGTTGAGATGAGTGTTTTCGTGGTGATGAAAAGTGTTTTTATTGCTGGAAAAAAAGGCCTTGTTTGCCCTCGTTTGTCGATGTCGACGGTGGTGTTTGGAGAGTTTTTGCAAGATTTCAAACCTGTAGGGAATTACATGTAATTTTTAGGGGTATTTTTTTGGATTTCAAACTTTTGGACATCAGTTTGATCCGCCAATGAAATCGATCAACCCAAGACCCGACCACTTTTTCGGGTTTCACCCCAGATTGGTTATTAAAACATTACTGATAGGACCAAAATATAATAAACAAAAATTTCACGGAACTAAAATTTAAGCCAACTGTCCGAGACGAAATTGTAGTGTGCAATCAAATAGGATCATTAAGGATTGAACCTGAGGGGTACCCCAACTAATTGTCTTTATTAATTTGAATTAGTGTTTTGCTAAGAAATTTCCATTGAAACAACAAAAGTAAACGTACAAGTTTCAAAATTTCTCTCAACTCCTACTTGGATTCATCTTTAAATAATATGAATAAGGAATTAAAACAGCAAGAAGTATAACTTCAACGATTACAAGAATAAATTTAATTTAAAAAATAAAACAAGAGAATAAAATTCTACCATACTTGAGAATGTTGATTTATATTAAAAAAAATACAAGAAAACATTATGTGGACACAGATATATGATTCAACATAAATTGACATCAGGTGATTAACATGCACTTGCTCCTCCTCCTCCTCCTCCACCAACAGCGCCGCCGCCGCCACAGCCCCCTCCTCCTCCAGCTCCACCGAAATCGGTGCCACCAAAGCCTATGCCTGCGCCTGCAGCTGCAGCTGCACCATGATGATGATGATGAGCACCACCGAAACTACCACCACTACCAGCAAATCCTACCCAACGATAACGACGGCAAAGACAAGCTAAAACTGTGAAGAAAGCGAAAAATGACACAAATATTATGATTAATATTTTCCAAGTTTCCATATTGATTACCTCTCAACAATAATACCAGAACGTTATATGTTATATTCATGGCCTTTTTCGTTTTATATATAGTTCGACGTATTTGATTATTCAAGCAAAAGTGACCAGAACAGGGTTCTCGGATAAGTCTTATTCAACAAAACTTGGTAGTTGATTTCGTTAAGGAATTGAATATTCCTAAGCTTTGACTTGTCACAGTGCTTTGATTACGTGTGTGGATTCCAATTCTCAGGGTCAATTCCTTGAATTGTGACAAATTCTTTTACGTAATCTTAATTAATTCCATTAAATCTTTCTAATAAATCAATTCAGAATTCAATTATTATTAAGATAACTTGAGCCAACTTTTTGGACTGCCCAAGGCCTAAATAGTTGTAAGGGCTTTGGACATCCATGAATCATAATCAGGTTCTACTGTCATTACTGACCTCTTAAAATTTACATAATCTAAACCTAAAAAATTTATGTACAAAATGGTACGGTAAAAAATGAATAGAAGAATAAAATAATAAGTTTAATTTTTTATATTTAACAATGTTCTTATATCGACCTAAGATGTCACCAGGCCAAGTTGGTTAAAATAAGCAACCTATGTAATTTGCTCTTATACATAAGATTGCATCTATAAAATTTCTGATCGTTCTTCTTAATTTTATCATAATATAATCCATGATAGATGATTGATTTAATTTAGTAAATTATCCGTTATCTAAGAAAGATAAAAACCTATACCACTCAAATTCGAAAATAATATACAATTTTATTTTATTAACTATAAAAATGTCAATTCTGACCATTAATTCGTTTAAATCTAATGGTTTGTTGAATTAACAATTAAAATGAAATAACTAATGATAGCTTCTCTTAGGTCCATCGGATTAAGATATATAATAAAAAATTAACGAATTTGTGTACAAATCTGCACACAGATTCTAGTAATAAGTGCATTTTTTTATTTTTTATTTGGAATATGAATATAATTCTAATTCATATAACTTTTTTTTTTTTAAATATTAAAGCACATTCAAATGAGAAACATATATGTATTTATATAAATGAACCAACAATTTCTACAAGATATTTACAGCCTGAAAACACGTGTATACAAAAACATGACTGATGGCTCATAATCATGCAGGCTTATCTTCCACCAGCTAATAAGAAGCACCACATATACATTTGGTCTCTATATTTACAATTTTAACAGCCGACGCCGCCGTCTCCACCACCACCACCGCCAACGCCGCCGCCGCCACCACCTCCGCCGCCATCGCCTGCAGCACCATGATAACCTCCATCATTTATGCTCATCGCAACAGCAGCAGCAGTCCAGAAAGGGAATATCGCGAACAACGAAAACAAACTATGAGTATGATTTTTCCAAGTTTCCATCTTCATAAAGCTCAACAATACCAATACATTATTCATAGCTCCGTAGTTTCTTTTTACGGATTAAAGCCTCTCCAAGCATAATGTTAACGTAGAAAATGGTAAGATACCACAAAATTTTATAAATTTAACCTTAAATTATATTGACAAATAAAGACATTCGGGGAATTATTAGCGACAAGTCGGTAATTCATACGTGGATGGTTTGTGTCTTGGTTCATCTTAACGTTGAAGATGAACAATTAATCTTGAAGGAGACGATTATCTGATTCTATCTGATTTTAGCCGAAGTCGAAGTGGTACTTTTACTTGCTATAATTATATTTTTCATTTCAATTGTTCGTCAATCCAGATAAAGTTTAAGGATATGAATAATTATCAAGCAGTATGCAGAAGGGAGAAGCAACAATATTAATATTCTTAAATGCCATAAATAATTCTTATTAATCATAAGAAACGTACAGCTCTTTGAAAAATATAAATGAATATCTATACAATACGGGAAAATTAATGTTACAGCAAGTATCTATCGTATCTAAATATACAAATAGGCAAATAGCCTCAAATCTTCTATGTATCAACCTAAACAAGAAAACCACCATATGCATTGCTCAAATATTGAAATTTTAAAAGGCGCCACCGCCTCCTCCTCCTCCACCACCGCCACCACTAAACCGCCCACCCATCACAACCGCCGCGCCGCCACCACCAGAAACGCCGCCACCCCATCAAAACCCCCCTCCACCACCACCACCACCACCATCATCAAAACCGCTGCCTCCACCCCCATCAAAACCGCCGTCTCCGCCGTCTTCGCGTCCCACTCCTCCTCTCCGGCGCCTCGACCTCCGCCGTTAACACAATGTACACTTTATTTCTCTAATCAAAAGCTTGATATATATGTAACACACTATGGATAATTGTTTCTACGAACAACTAACTACAAGAACACATTCCCGGAATTTTTCGCTCCTCATAGCTGTAGCCTGTAACTAATTTCGCTATACTAACAATTTTCTTCTTGGCGGCATTGGGTGCCAGAGGTCTGCAGGGCTGTTAGGTTGGTTAAGAGAAGACAAACGGGTCGTTAACCAATTGACGCTATTAATTCCACTATCTTCTCATTCGTTAAGTTTTAATTAACTATCTTCTACTTTCAAACATTCCTTTTTCATCTTATCGTTTATAAATATATTTAAAGATTAAATAATAAGACTATAACAATATATGCAATATTTATCGTCAGTTGTATTAGGAGAATATAAAGAAGGGTTAATTAAAAATATTATCTTCAGGTTTGCTTTAAGCACACTTTAGTCTAGTAGATCTTTTCAATAATATTTTGGTCCCTATTAATAAAATTTTAGCTCTTAAAGTTGCTAATAACATGGACAAAAATGTTATTGTCTTACTGATGTTTGATAAGCAGTGTTTTAAAACCTGGCCCTGCCTAGTCGGTCGAACCGATTCAGCGGGCCAGGTTACTATTTTCCTATTCACAAAAACTCTAGAAATTAGAACGTGATCGGTGAATAATTGAAGGCTGGGATGCTGGCGGTTTTAAGAGGAAGGCCAGTGAGTGCAATGGTGGTGAGGGAGCGATTTCTAGTGAGTGAATCGATCGAAAATTGCAAAACTAAATCGATGGCACAACGGGTTGTTACCACAATTGACAAGGCAATCGGGGGAAAGGTGAGATGGGTTTTGGTCAGAAGGCTGAGGGGAGTGTTTTCGTGGTGATGGAGAGTGTTTTCATTGCTGGAAAAAAAGGCCTTGTTTGCCCTGGTTTGTCGCGTCGATGGTGGTATAGGGTGTTTTGCAGGATTTCAAACCTGTAGGGAATTACATGTATTTTTTGGGGTATTTTTGTTGGATTTTAAATTTTTGGACACAGTTTGACCCACCAGTGAAACTGATCAACCTGAGACCCGACCACTTGCCAGGTTTCACCCCAGGTTGGTTATTAAAACATTGTTAATAAGGACCAAAATACAATAAAGAAAAATTTTATGGACAAAATTTAAGCCAACTGTCCGAGACGAAATTGTAATGTGCAATCAAGTAGGATCATTAAGGATTGAACCTAAGGGTACCCAACAAATTGTCTTTATATATTTTAATTAGTGTTTGCTAAGAAATTTCCATTGAAACAAAAAAAGTAAACGTACAAGTTTCAAAATTTCTCTCAACTCCTACTATGATTCTTCAATTAATATGAATAAGGAATTAAAACAACAAGCACAACTTCAACAATTACAAGAATAAATTTAATTTGAAAAATAAAAAAGAGAATAAAATTCGACCATACTTGGGAATGTTGATTTATTAAAAAAAAAAAAAAAAAAAATACAAGAAGACATTATGTCGAGACAGATATATCATCAACATAAATTGACATTAGGTGATTAACATGCACTTGCTCCTCCTCTCCTCCTCCTCCGCCACCAGCGCCGTTGCCGCCACAACCCCCTCTCCTCCCGCTCACTAAAATTGGTGCCACCAAAGCCTATGCCTGCGCCTGCAGTGCAGCTGCACCATGATGATGATGATGATGACCGCCACGAAACTACCACCAGCAAATCCTACAACAATAACGATAGCAAAGACAAGCTAAAACTGTGAAGAAGTGAAAAACGATACAAATATTATGATTATTACATTCCAAGTTTCCAATTGATTACCTCTCAACAATAATACCAGAACGTTTATGTTATTGTTGATGCTTGATTTTGGACACCAACGACTCGCACGTGCAAAGTGCTAAGAGAGTCTTAGAAATACATATGATGGATCCATGAGATTTGATATAGTGCTGAGATTATATATGTTGCAGAAACAAAAAATAGGTTGCAAGAGAGGTTTTTATAGTGGTTCGGATGCTTAAAGCAAATCTTACATATTGTTATTTATATTCTCTGGCATTTCTATGATATTGCCCGTAAGGCATACAAAGATGGAGAAATACTTATTTACAGAGAGAAATAAGAAGCTCAAATCTATGCCTGTTCTCATATGCCCAGCCCCTTTTCGTGAAGAGAAGTGTCAATTATACACCTTTAAGATCAATGTAATGGTGTTTTGCAAGTTGCCTTGACATATGAAAAGCTCTCATTCGTTCTTCTCTTAAAATGAGATAGAGTTGGTACAAGATATCTTTGAGGCGGTATGGGCTTGACAGGAAGTATACTTTGTTTTTTAGGCACTTTGTGAGCTGACATTAGTGTGACTTTTTAGGCATAACAGAAACCCCCGAGTTTTTGGAGTGCGTAATCGCGCTTCAAAAACTCAGGTCTTTGATCTAAATAGTTGTTGCACTATAGGCTGCAGTCTCGAATTGAAGAGCTCGAACTGTGCCTGGCGCGACCGAGTGTTGAGAGTTAGGATGCGATCTAAGAGCTTGGAGCGATCTGAAGCTAAGCGCAATCTGATAATTGACATGAAATATCCAGTAGATGAATTCCTAGAAAATGCTAACGTCAGAAGCCCAAACGCATAGCTTAGAGGCCTTAAACGGATAAGCCAACTTAAAACAGCCATAACTTTTGATCCGAGAGGAGTTTTGGGGCCCGTAAGATATCCACAGAAAGCTTGTTCTGAGCTTTACGTTATGGCAATGGGGGAGCCTGATTGGGGCCATTTTCGGGGCCAAAATCCACTATTTCAGCATGTTTCAAGGCTGTTTTGAGTTTTCTACGCGTTTTTTCTAACGCTGGCAGCTGGTTGCAATCTGAGAACTGAGAATTGATTACGATCTAAGAGTTGAGAACATGACCTAAGGCTGTTCGCAATATCAAAGCTAAAAGCTGATCGCGATTTGAAAGCTAGGAGCTGATCGCGATCTGAGAGCTGGACTAGAGAGTTTGAGGCATGCGATCTGAACGATCTAATTCATACAATCTCAAGTAAATGAGTGAGTTTATGAGCTTAATCAGAGACCATAACGAGCTCGATCAGAGAGCATAACGAGCTCGATCAGAGAGCATAACCAGCTCAATCTGAGGTTATAAGGAGCTCGATCAGAGACCATAAAAAGCTCTATCTAAGATTATAAGGAGCTCGATCAGAGAGCATAAAAAGCTCGATTTGAGATCATAAGGAGCTCGATTAGAGAGCATAACGAGCTCAATCTACGATCATAAGGAGCTCGATCAAAAAGCATAACGAGCTCGATCTGAGATCATAAGGAGCTCAATCAGAGAGCATAAAGAGCTCGATCTGAACATAAAGAGCTCGATCAAATAGCATAACGAGCTTGATCTGAGATCATAAGGAGCTCAATTTGAGAGCATAACGAGCTCGATCTAAGATCATAAGGAGCTCGATTTGAGATCATAAAGAGCTCAATATGAGGTTATAAGGAGCTTAACTAAAGAGCATAAAGAGCTCCATCTGAGATCATAAGGAGCTCGATCAGAGAGCATAAAGAGCTCAATCGAGCATAAAGAGCTCGATCAAAGAGCATAACGAGCTCGATCTGAGATCATAAGGAGCTTGATCAGAGAGCGTAAAAAGCTTGATCTAAGATCATAAGGAGTTCGATCAAAGAACATAAAGAGCTCAATCTGAGGTTATAAAGAGCTCGACCAGACAGCGCGGAGCTCAATATGAGAACAGAAAGAGTTTGATCAGAAAGCATGGAGCTTGATCTGAGAACAGAAAGAGTTCGATCAGAAAGTGCAAAGCTTGATATGAGAACATGAGGAGTTTGATCAGAAAGCGCAGAGCTTGATCTGAGAACAGAAGCAGTTCAATCAAAAAGCGCGGAGCTTAATATGAGAACAAGAGATCAGCGATCTAAGTGCTCGAAAGAGCTATCTGACCACTCGGAAGCACAATCTAAATTATCTGAAAGCGTGATCTCAATGATCTTAAAGGAGCGATCCGGATGATCTGAGCGTGCGATCTGTGATCTAGGCAATCTGAATGTGTGATCTCAATGATCTTGAATGAGCGATCCCGATGATCTGAGCGTGCGATTTGTGATCTGGCCACGCGATCTAAAGCTGAAGATCAACGATCTAAGTGTGCGATCAACGATCTAAGCGTGCGATTTGAAGTTGAAGATTAGGATGATCTAAGCGTGCGATCAACGATCTGGCCACACGATCTGGGCGATTTGAACGGGTGATCTCAACGATGTTGAACACGCGATCTCGATGAGCTGAGCATGCAATCTATGATCTGGGTGATCTGAACGATCTTGAACGCGCAATCTCGATGATCTGAGCATGTGATCTGCGATTTGGCCACGCAATCTGATCGTGTGATCTGCGATCTGACCATGCGATCTAAGAACTCTGATGCGTACGATCTGTGATCTGACTACGAGATATGAGAACTCTAATGCGTGCGATCTACGATTTGACCACACGATCTAAGAACTCTAATGCGTGCGATATGCAATCTGACCATGCAATCTGAGAACTCTGATGCGTGCGATCTGCGATCTAGCCACGCGATCGGAGAACTCTGATGTGTGCAATTATGAATCTAACCACGCCATCAGGGAACTCTAACGCAGGTTTGAGACCTGCATGGGCCACTGATAATCTGTGGATTATACTGTTTTCATTAGACTTTTTAGTCGGATTTCAGGTACTTTCTAGTTCATTTTAACCTGAATTGTTGCTTAAATCTTTACATTTCGTGTTTCAAGTTAAAATGGACATTTTAAGTAAATAAGGACAAAATTGGAAATTCTAAACTCAGAAGTAAGTGGATCTCCGAAGTTGAGAGTGCTCTGAAGCAGAATAAAGCACTATGAAGCTCGCTTCCAAGGGAGAGCACCGAAGATCGAAGAATCAAGCGAAGATGCAAGCAGAGTGGCAGTTCTGTAATTTCAGAACTTTTCAAGAAGCTTCGCCGCGGCGAATACTTATTCTTCGCCGCGACGGAGTACGCCAGACACGAACATGTCTGTTCTCTCTTCGCCGCGGCGAGGGTCGTGAATTCCAGTTTTGTAAAGCGCACAGTTTTACTTTGTGCGTGTTTTTCTGGGAAATTTGGGTGAAGTATAAAAGGAAACACTTAGCATTTTTCCAAGGGAGGTCGAATAGGGTTTAGAGCAGCTTTTGCATTTCTTTTGATTTTATCTTTGAACAATTTTGAGCTGTAGAAGGGTGAAGATTCGATTTCAAACCAGAGGATTCATCATTTGGGGAGATTTCTTATCTTTTCT